>NC_069128.1:62599058-62899058 GCF_026914265.1 Mya arenaria
AAAAGTGCCGAAAAAAAATTGACCCGAA
Organism: Mya arenaria; assembly: GCF_026914265.1. Taxonomy (NCBI): domain Eukaryota; kingdom Metazoa; phylum Mollusca; class Bivalvia; order Myida; family Myidae; genus Mya; species Mya arenaria. The sequence continues at coordinate 62,599,087 of NC_069128.1, forward strand.
ATTTTCTCTTTTCATAATTTCGATAAAAAATGAAATTTGGCAAAATTGTAGAAATTGCAATACACAAACTTTCTAGAGTCATTCACACAATCGATATTACCCACGAATAATACCTGAAGTTGAGATGTTGGTTCCAGCCAGTCTTCTGCTTCCAACCACAGACCACACACTGGAGCCGGTTTCAGAATTGCTTATTGTTGTTTCTTGATCCAGTCATGTGATTTATGCCATCTTTGCCTGTGAATTGAAATCATGATTCTTAAAATATATTGCATAAAAATATATTGCATAATGAAATGCAGCACACATAAATCAGGACCTATTAAACCTCTTGAGCTCTGTTATTTTGTCATTAAGCTTAAACATTTTATTCACCTCAAGGATATAAATATCCAACAAGTAGTTTTATGAGTTTGATGGGTTTTTCTTCATTTCATTCTGTCAAAACATAACGACATATACATGCAAGGCTGCAGTTCACAGTTTAACATCAATCAGAACACTTCGGCCAAGTTGTTACGTTGAAGTTTGTCGGAGGTGGCTGAGTTATTACGATTGGGTCGAGTTGTTTGGCTTGACGTATCCCGGAGCAACCTGTTTTCGACCGCCTAAGGATCATTTACATTTCAATCATAAATACATGATTGTAAAAGATAAATGTTTGTGTGTACCATTTAAAGCAATCATTCATCTTTGAAAAAATAAGATCTGGTTTAATCGTCCGTTGTTTACAATTTGCATCCAAAATGGCGGCTGTCGCATGTTGTATTTGACCTAAATACAATCTGTTTTCGACCATGACCTTTAACTATACTTCACAACAAAAGTTTTTGCACAATATTTTTCAGGTTATTTGTATAATTTGTTTTTAACTGTTTAAAGTATTTTATTTAAAAACAGTACACTCCACGCGGAACTACCACTTTCCTCGGTGACTCGGTGGCGTTTTTAATTTATCGCGAATTTCCATCGAGTACGCAACCTTTTTCCTCACTAAATTTCGCTGAGTTGCACCAAGTTAATAGTTTTCTATGGAGGGTTTTATTGCCGGCAGCGCCGGTGATCGTATCGATTTATTGACCTAATCGCGGAACTCCGCATTTTGTGCATAGCTACTACAGTACAGTTGTACATTGCTTCTGCTAAAACAGTATTAAACAAGAGATGTTTGTCAAACATTATGCCCCCCCTGAGCGCCATGTTGTCAGGATTATATGGACAATTGAATGAAATATGCATGGCCCGAAATGACAGCTGATTTGTCGCTGACATTGTATGCCGTTGAGGCAGTTTTAAGATTATGACCATTCAAAGTTTGAGGATAGAGTGTGTTATGACCATGACCTTTGATTCTATGACCTCAAAATCCATAGTAGTCATCAGCTGGTCACCAATAATCTAAATGTTAAGTTTGAGGGCCATGGGCGCAGGCATTGACAAGTTATCACACAGACAAGCATTTTTCGTTCAAGGTCACTGTAACCTTGACCTTTGACCCAATGACCCCATAAATCATAAGGGGTCATTTACAGGTCAGACACAACTCCAAGTCAAGTTTGAGGGCCATGGGTGCAGGCATTGTCCAATTATCACTTGAAACATTTTCGCATTAAAGGTCACTGTGAACCTGACCTTTGACCCAATGACTCCTGAAATCAATAAGGGCCATCTCCTGGTCAGGCCCAACTTATATGTCAAGTTTGATGGTCATAGATTCAGACATTGCTGAGATATCACTGGGAGAAGATTTGTTAACTTTTTTGCGTTAAAGGTTACTGTGACCTTGACCCCCAAAGTCAAGAGGGGTCATCTACTGGTCAGGCCCAACCTTTATGTCAAGTTTGATGATCATAGGTCCAGGAATTGTCGAGTTTGCTTTCAAGGTCACTGTGACCTTGACCTTTGACCCCTTAAATCAATAGGTGTCATCTACTAGTCAGGCCCAACCTGCAAGTCAAGTTTGAGGGCCATTGGCGCAGGCGTTGTTGAGTTATCACTCGGGCAACCTTTTATCGTTCAAAGTCACTGTTACCTTGACCTTTAGCCCAATGACCCCTAAAATCAATAGGGGCCATCTACTGGTCAGGCCCAACCTCAAAGTCAAGTTTGAGGGCCATAGGTGCAGGCATTGTCGAATTACCACTCGGACAACCTTTTACCATTCAAGGTAACTGTGAACTTGACCTTTGACCCGATGAGCCCCAAAAAACAATAGGTCAGGCCCAACCTCCAAGTCAAGTCAATTCAATTATGAGGGCCATGGGTGCAGGCATTGTCAAGTTATCACTCGGACGACCTTATACCATTCAAGGTCACTGTGACCTTGACCTTTGGCCTGATGACCCCCAAAACAATAGGGGTCATCTACTGGTCAGGCCCAATCTCCATGTCAAGTTTGAGGGCCATGGGTGCAGGCATTGTTGAGTTATCACTCGGACAAGCTTTAGAATTATTTTACCATTAAAGGTCACTGTGACCTTGACCTTTGACCCGATGACCCCCCAAATCAATAGGGGTCATCTACTGGTCAGGCTCAACCTACATGTGAAGTTTGATGACCATACCTCCAGGAATTGTTGCGTTATCACTCGGACAAGCTTTGGTCTACCGACGGACCGACTGACCGACATGCCTGTGCAAAGCAATATACCCCTCTTCTTCGAAGGGGGGCATAATAATTAGATAATTAATTAATTTTTCAAAGTACAGTAAGTTTCTTTTTAAAAACAATTAAAGAAAATTTCCATATCACTTTTCATCAGCATCGTCTAACAACTGTTGTTTTTCACATTATGTAATTAAAAGATATACCATAGCGTGCGTTTGTGTTTGTTATTGTCAACATTCTCTTACTATATTAAGGTGTTGAGAACTTAATTAGAATGGAGTAATGAAGGTGTTGAGAACTTTGTGTGAATATTTTTCGGTCTGTTTTTTTCCTAATTTGCATTTTACCAGACTTATTAATTTATCCGTAGTTATCAATGGTTCTAAACTTCTTTATTACGCATATAAGTGTAAATCCTTCATCAAGTTAATTAAAATCCCATTAAACACCATTTTATACATGCAATGAAATGAATAACACATTCTATCAGCTCAGATCAAACAGTCACACTGTGTGACGTCACGAGGATCTCATGGAAAGCATGTATATTGTTATGCAGGATTAATGTGTCTGAGTGGTGTTTCGAATGTAACTGAAGTATTGCATTTCCAACTTTAATTCATCACATTAATTAGTTACCTATATCATTGAATGTGTTGACTTTTATTGATGATTCAATAAGTATACTGTACATGTATAATTGCTTCTTACAGTCTATAAGTGTGGTACAAGTTTTTAAGTTTATTGGCAGATCGTTTTACAAAAATGTCATGTCTTTGTTTTCTTAATCCCTTGATTGCGCTTGTTGTTTATTTAATTCTTCAAAAATATTTCACACTTCCTCTTTCTATATGCAATACATCTTTTAGAATGAGTATTTACTAATTAACTTGTCACAGTGGTGTACGTATATGGTTAGGTAATCTAGCCAGGATAAAAGATGAATATCAATAATCTTCGTCTGTGAAACTTGGTAAGTATGAAAATTACGATTGATGTCCTTTGGGTGTCCGAAAATTAGTTACGCGAAATAAATTATTTTATGAACAATTACGGGTGTAGCAAAAATTATCAAATAAATTAAACAAAATTAGATACAGTGGGAGATTCTTATCGGTTTCACTCCGAGTTTCGCGGTGTTTTTACCTCCGAGTAACGCGGCGATTGTAATTATACGGTCCACTGATCAGCCTTGGTGAGTGACCGAGTACAAACGCTGAGGAAAGAGGATTATGATCAATTGGATGTCATGTCCGCGATGACCAAAATCCGCCGAGGAAAATGGAAAGTGGTAGTTCCACGTGGAGTGTACTGTATCACCACAAGAGGGGCAAAGCAATGCATCATCCTTTCTAATGGCTTTCACATGGGTACAAAATGATAAATTCACCCATCATGCACCCTGGTATCACTGGCCCAACTCTGAATGAACTTCGTATGACCTGCTTAGGCTGCAATATGTATAATTTTTTGATAACTGAGAGCCCAAATTTAATTCAATATAGTTACCTGTAGCTTAATTTCATGAATTTTAGAATAAGCAATATTCCATACTTTGATGCGCTTTTTATGTTGTGCACTATACTAAGAAAACGATAGGGCATAGGTTTTAGGCTTTGGTAGATATGTAAGATCTGGCAAACCAAAACAACACGATTTTAAAGAAGTATTTTACATGTGAAATCATTTTAAACGAAGGGTCTCATTTGGCATTAATTAAAAATGACAAATTGGTGTTGTTTCAAGTATAACTGAAGTTTTTTTAACACTTCCATTCCCATTCTTTTTCAAATGAAGTTTTCTGACAGTTCTACTGTTATGGTTAACAATTGGAGCTTATTTTTACCGGAAGTGACGCAAAATAGAAGTGTTTTACACATTTTCAGGAGGCGGTCGAAAATAGGTTGTGGTCGAAAATAGGTTGTTCCGGGATAGGTTGTTCCGGGATAATTGTTGTCCCCGTCAGTCCAGTTTTGTTTTATTGGAAAGGTAAATCATGAGTTTTAATGACTTTAATGCTTTTTGTGTCCAAAATAGCTTTGCACTTTATTTTCATTTCAAACAAAATACTTAACTAAATAAATGTAATTTCAATATTTTTCATGTACGTTGTGGTCGAAGTCGAAAACATGCTGTTTCAAATTCGGGACGACATAAAAATTCATTCATTATCTCAACTCACATGAATACATAGCACAGATTTGCAACTTGAGTCTGTAATATTAACCTACCAACATGGCTTCCTCGAGCTCATGACTGCAACTTTAGAAATGAGTTTAATGTACATTTTTTTCGCGCCAGTTGTTACGCATGAAACATGATAAGTTGGCTGAGGTGTCCCGAATTATTTGTTAAACGCATGCGCAAAGTTTAGTCGCATTCCGCCGCCCAAAGGCATCAGGCTAAATTATGCTATTAGATTTGTGTTACACCTCCATACGCAGTTAACTCCCCTTAAAAGCAGAATAGCGCCCACGTGCGAGTATTGCTGGATTTCAGCTTTATTAACATATATATATATAAACGTGGTTTTCATCCATCTTTTGGGGATAGTTCAAACATCGAATTTCAATTATTACAGGTGCATTAAGGTTAGAATGAAAAAAAATATTAAATTGAAGATAAATTTCAATCTTTTCCTCTATGATATATTGCCTCAGGGAGGGCCATTTTCTAATGTTGTCATAACTTGTGGCCCAACCCAATTGTACAATAATATTGTTTGTCGAAAAAGAATATCACTTGTGTCTATTATTTACAATAAAATACGATTAAACTATGATATATTGTCATATGATTTCTATGGGGGCAGTACTGTATTGCTGGGGAAGTAACACAGCTTTGATTTTGCTACACCTGCTTGCATTCAACGCAGTGTCACTCACCTTACTTCAAGCAGTGTTACCAAAATTATAAAAAAAAATTATAAATGTCTTTTAAAGGGACTGTACACCAGATTGGCACCAAAAAATGTTTTTTTCTGTAACGAATCTCAGGACAATTATCTAATAGAATGTGTTACGCTTTGATAACATGATTGTAAAAAAAGTACTAAAATGTAAAAAAAATGTTTTGGAGACCGGGTTCGAACCTGTGTCGCCAAAATTGCAGTCCAGCGTCGTATCCACTGAGCCACGGCGGCTTACTCTGAAAACTGCTGTCCAAATACCAACAAACTGTGGTCTCTGCATGGATTAAGAAATTACTGTATATAAAAACCAGAGGACCCCTTCAAGATCGAGCCTGCATTTCTCTGAAGGGATCTGACGGCCTTTGCACGTTACAGTTTATATGCCTATAGATGCCGAGTATTTTTAAGTCGTATTTATTGTATTTTAAGTCATATTTACAGTATTTTGAACCGTATGATATTTCCAGAATTCCAGTGGTAGAATATGTAACCCTAGATAACATCACCACATACAGTCGAAGCTATGTCGAACTCTGCTTTCAAGATGTTCTGGTTACTTTTTCAGATTCCTTTTCCGTTTTAACAACACAAGAATTTCACACACACGCACGCACGCACGCGCGCGCGCTCACACTCATATTTTGATTTATTTTTATCAAGTCGCTGGTTATATGAAAGACTCGGCTGTTTACATACGGGCGATTAATGCATGTTATATGCAAATGAGCAATTCCGAAGCTCCATACGAACAGCTTAGAACTGTGGCGGGAAATTCGACCTTATTGAACGATAGGAGATCACAGTAAATCTTTAAGCACTCACCAATCATTTAATATGTTTGCGTTTTTAGCTATTTAACACGGATACAATCTTGTTATAAGTATTTTTTACTTTCAATTAATCCATTATTTATTAAGAAGTTAAAAATTTATCACTGAATTTTTTTTTGGTTACACATGTGTATGTATTGATTTTGAATAAGAGTGCCACTTTATTTTTTTAGTAAGTAAACTGAAACAAAAAATAGATTGGATTAAATATTGAAGATTGCTTTATATACATTAAGTTACTGCGCCAAATTTAATGTGATTTGTATCTAAAAATGGAAGTTATAACCTGCCATTTCTTCTCGTTGGGTTGATATAAAAAAAATTAACAGTGCGGTTTGCGATTAATTTCCCCTCGTTATGAAGTATTGTTCATCAATTGTGTTGAAAGTCAGCATAGAATTTCCTTAAAACAAGCACATAATTGTCAATAAAAGCTTGAATAGGGCCGATAATACATAATTTAACATTATTTAAAGAATATACGCAATAGTCATCTCGTCTCACATGCGGTCTCAGTTCAGTTTACCCATTTATACAACGCACTGCAAGTTCTGTGATCATTTCATACACCGACCAGTCAAAAACGTCCAAGCCAACGGGCTGTTATTCATTTTAAAATCTTATATCATTCAATTTGATTTCCAATATTAATCAGTCGGGTTCCAAGTTTACTTTGTGTTTTTTTGCAGTTTTCCGTTTCCAATAGGAACATCTCGGCCAGTATCCCAGAGTTATTAAGCGTGCCGGAGGTGGCCAAGTTGTTACAATTGTCTATCGCGAAGATTGCCGGAGATGTCCGAGTTGTTACAAATGTCTATCTCGAAGATTGCCGGCGATGTCCGAGTTGTTACAAATGTCTATCTCGAAGATTGCCGGAGATGTCCGAGTTGTTACAAATGTCGATCTCGAAGATTACCGGAGATGTCCGAGTTGTTACAATTGTCTATCACGATGATTGCCGGAGATGTCCGAGTTCTTACAAATGTCTATCTCGAAAATTGCCGGAGATGTCCGAGTTGTTACGGTTGTTCCGCTACAACGAAAGCACTGCAAATGAGTATATTAAGCATGTTAAGTCAAGTGATGAGTGTCGATAAAGATACCAACGTTATTATTAAACTGTCTGGGTAGACAAACGGATTAGATCTTAAATGGGGAAATCCTCCAAAAACAACTGTCAAAAATAAACATGTGGACTGACCCTTTAACAGTAAAATATATAGTAAATATACTTTTATTGTTAAAGCTGCACTCTCACAGATTGAACGTTTTGACAACTTTTTTAATTTATTGTCTTGGAACGAGCCAATTTTTGCGGATATCCATGGAAACCAGTGATATAAGACTGCAGACAAAAATTAGGTCGCAGATTTTTATATTTACGTTAAAAAATCCATGTTTTATGCATTTTTCTTAAACTGTTAGTAACGGTTTAAGCCATAGAACATTAATTTTCGAACGGAAATGTGCAAATCTGCGCTCTGGTCTTTTATCAGCAATCTTTTATCATTGGTTTGCAGATATTTACGCAAATATTTGCTCTTTCCAAGACAAAAAGTAAAATAGTTGTAAAAACGGTAAATCTGTGAGAGTGTAGCTTTAAAGAAATGGTAACTCCACTGTGGGAAATAATCTATTCTTCAACGAGTAAAATCATGAAAATATCTAAGGTAGTAATTTTATTGAATTTACTTTTGATTTAAGCCATAACTTAAAGTCATGCTGGAAAACCATCACTGAATCCCTCATTCGGAACCCATCAGCATTGTTATTATCGAAAACAACTTCGTATGTATGCCGGCACATCTGGTAGAAGTAGTTCGTAATATTTAGAAAAAATATTGTTAATCAAATGTACTTTTGGGCTTTAACCTGTAGATCTTAGTTTGAATTGATTTTCAGTATAATGTAATAAGTTCTGTTGAAAACGTAATTAAGATTCCAAAATTGAAGTAATTAAGTTTAACTGCTTAATTAAATAACAACGCGATCTACTTGGAGCGGACTTCAACAAACCATTTTATAGCAGAGTATGTTATAAACAGGACTTCCATTAAGAATTTGAATCTGGAAGTATGAACTTCCTGTCCATCAAATTTGGAAGTTTTTCACTGAAATGTGGAAGTTTAGGTCTCCTGAATAAGATATCTTTTTCCACTATTTTTCAATTAGTATTTAAAATCAAATAATTTGCAACATTAACTTGCCAAATTCACATACTTATACTCTAATGATTCATCTTTCTTAAAGACTGATTGAACTTGTGACCTTAAAATCAATATTGACACCAGGTTTTGATATTTTGAACTTCCAAGCTTTCAACTTTAGAAGTTTACTTAAAAATTATGGAAGTTTTTGTACTTCCAAGGAATCAATTTTGGAAGTTTTAACCCATTTCTAGGGAGTAATATACTTCCAAACTTCCTTTAACGGAAGCTCTGTATAAACCGCCCATATACATCCGAGGTTGTTTTTCATTAAAATTGCCGAAGAGATTCATATGATCTTCCGCTTTACAATTCTTTGAACTTGCTTTGACCTGAGCAAACCCATTAGCATTCTTCCAATGAGCCAGAGGGTTAAAAACTTCTGACACTTGGAATGTTTGTACATGTATATTAAATTATTTGCAAATAAAACCATTGCAATTTTCTGTTGTAATGTTGTGTTTAATATCTTGGTTAGAATATAAATAAAAAGCATTCAGAAGCATAAGAATGCTATTATTATTATTATTATTTTTTTTTTATCAAAATCGGGGTTTATTTATTAATTTGAAAAAGTAAGTTATGTATACAATATAAATCAGTCTTGTCCCAACAATAAAAAATTATTCTTACAAATTCTTGAAAGATATTACAATTACATAATTGTATATTTAAACCATTCTTCTCAGAAGGCAGTAGCGGCGTTCCATATGCGCACATCATTTTTTTCTAGTGATATTTTATCATTTCGTAATAAATAAATTGAGATGAATGGGCTTGTAGTTTTATATTAATTATAAGTCCTAAATAACATTAACGGAACGTACGAATAAATTAAAATCCGTGTCTCTCATCCATTTTTCAAATATTCTTTCGTTCAGACAGATGCAGTTTTTTTTTCTTGCATGCAACTTTTCCTTTAAAAAACACACACTAAGGGGCCGGCTAAATTATTATTAAAATGATTTAAACAAATAGTACCACATTTCAACAACTCTATTAGTTCTTTATTTGGTATCAAATCAAGACCATTGCTAGTTGTTACAACGCACTGTACTTTAAATCATTTGTTGGTTTGAAACAGAGGATAAAAGTTATATGATCATGTTAATACATGTACATGTTTTAAAAAAGCAATTATTGAAAATGAGCAAAGAATTGATGTTCCGCCCGATTTGATTTGATTTTGAAAACCACAACTTGGCAGTGTACACAAAGCATCACCGCTCTCGTCAACGTCACAAGGCAAGTGAAAAGTGGCAGGTGGAAAAAAGAAGACTGGGAACCGGATAGCAATAAAGGTAGTATTTTTACGTTGACATGATCATTTACTAACAGGCCTAACATTTTACTTGTTTCGGCTTACCCCCGTCACCCACGAAACCATAAAAAAACAACAAACAGCTAGGCAAGGTAGGCATACTTTTAATTATATTTGTAGGACAGGGTTTCTGTACGTAACCGACTTATATCAGGGTATAAACATGTTATTTTTTCCTCTAAAATGGAAACACATTAAAAGACTAATGTATATTCATTTGTTTAAAATATGTTATGAACAATTTACAATCCCTTTGATATGATTTCATTTTATACCTCATTCATGATATTAATACTATTATGTTACCTTTTCCTTTTGTTCTAAATTTGTTGTGGATTTAAAAATTTAAACTGTCGCCAAGGTAATGACCTTATTGGCATTTTTAGACGGCATCTGATTAAGTTATTTAAAATATTGTTAACCCATTGTTTATATGAATATTTGATCAGGTAATAAAACAGTTATTTCTTATTGATCACTGGAGTAATAAGACAGTTATCACATTGATTTTGGGGTAACAGTTTTGACTATTATCCATATATACATGAAATACCTCTTCAGAGATGACTTCGGCTCTAGTATAGTTCTTGATAATTATCTTACCGTGTTCATCAATATATACATTATTAAATGTATTGCAAATATATATATATATATATGTTGTGGTGTTCACAAAACATATTAAGGCATTTCCCCCTAGTTGATTATGAATTGTATGCAATACATAGAAATTTATATTTAAAACTAGTGCTTTTTTAATTTGACTTTGACAATTAGAGGAAATCGTGTTAAGTTAAGAAATTGTTTTAATGTTCAATGAATACCAGCCTAGTTTTCCGTGTGCTCATTTTTAAGGCGCATTAAGTTTACATGTTCTATCATAATATATCCATATTATTTATGTTATATTCGCTAAGCGAATATACACATTCAAACTTAACATAGCATAGTAATAAAGCATTTGTTCTGCATGAATTGTATCCACACTCTATGCTATATAATACAAAAACAACATTCAGCTGAAATATCCCGATGTTAGGAATTATTAGGAATCACGTCCCCAGTCTAAACCGCACGCTACTCCGTACTCTTTTCTTAGCGCCATTTATGACCATTTTTAAGGGCAAGCCCGAGGTATGAACTCGTCGAGGTGTGATTCTTAAACATTCACGTGGCGGTTGAGGAAATAATGGACGTTATCAACATGTATGTAACGTTTTTTGCCGAATTAAAATATTTAACCATCTCGTAAAAACCCAAGGATTAGTTTTACTTAATTTTATACAGTTTCTTTAATTGACAAAAAAGATCGTCTATCTTAGGTACCATTATAATCTGAAGCCGATCACTTGGCTGGTACGGTACGTGGCTTTTTTCCTTTTTTGTAAATTTAATTGATATTGATATGATTGTTAAATCCGTGTAGACATGTATTTTATTCACGGAAAAACACCGATTTTAATTTAAATAATCAATAAGATACACATGCAATTGTTCTAATAACGTATAATGCAGTTAGTCTTGTATATTGTGAATTGTTAAGGACGCTAAAGCCAGATTATCGGTCAGTATTTTCATTCATCAGTGGTTTAATAATGATTAATCTAACGCATAACACTCTGGTGAACGAGAATGGCGGTCAGTGGAGATGTTTTAATTTCGCGTCCGTCATGTCAAAACATAGCTCATTGAGCTATAAATGTTTCTTGTTATCATATACCCGACTTTAAGTCAAGGTATATTTAATAGTATAATTTGGCCGGTCACGTTTGGGTGTAGAGATACGACATTCGGAGCTCCTCGGCCATTGTTTTCAAAAACACCAATCGTAACAACTCGGCCATCTCCGGCAAGCTTCGAGATAGCCATATCTTGATACTAGCCGAGGAATTCCGATTGCAAAAACACGATAAAAATGACCGAGCAGTTGACCAAAGTCAAGAGGGGTCATCTACTGGTCAGGCCCAACCTTTATGTCAAGTTTGATGATCATAGGTCCAGGAATTGTCGAGTTTGCTTTCAAGGTCACTGTGACCTTGACCTTTGACCCCTTAAATCAATAGGTGTCATCTACTAGTCAGGCCCAACCTGCAAGTCAAGTTTGAGGGCCATTGGCGCAGGCGTTGTTGAGTTATCACTCGGGCAACCTTTTATCGTTCAAAGTCACTGTTACCTTGACCTTTAGCCCAATGACCCCTAAAATCAATAGGGGCCATCTACTGGTCAGGCCCAACCTCAAAGTCAAGTTTGAGGGCCATAGGTGCAGGCATTGTCGAATTACCACTCGGACAACCTTTTACCATTCAAGGTAACTGTGAACTTGACCTTTGACCCGATGAGCCCCAAAAAACAATAGGTCAGGCCCAACCTCCAAGTCAAGTCAATTCAATTATGAGGGCCATGGGTGCAGGCATTGTCAAGTTATCACTCGGACGACCTTATACCATTCAAGGTCACTGTGACCTTGACCTTTGGCCTGATGACCCCCAAAACAATAGGGGTCATCTACTGGTCAGGCCCAATCTCCATGTCAAGTTTGAGGGCCATGGGTGCAGGCATTGTTGAGTTATCACTCGGACAAGCTTTAGAATTATTTTACCATTAAAGGTCACTGTGACCTTGACCTTTGACCCGATGACCCCCCAAATCAATAGGGGTCATCTACTGGTCAGGCTCAACCTACATGTGAAGTTTGATGACCATACCTCCAGGAATTGTTGCGTTATCACTCGGACAAGCTTTGGTCTACCGACGGACCGACTGACCGACATGCCTGTGCAAAGCAATATACCCCTCTTCTTCGAAGGGGGGCATAATAATTAGATAATTAATTAATTTTTCAAAGTACAGTAAGTTTCTTTTTAAAAACAATTAAAGAAAATTTCCATATCACTTTTCATCAGCATCGTCTAACAACTGTTGTTTTTCACATTATGTAATTAAAAGATATACCATAGCGTGCGTTTGTGTTTGTTATTGTCAACATTCTCTTACTATATTAAGGTGTTGAGAACTTAATTAGAATGGAGTAATGAAGGTGTTGAGAACTTTGTGTGAATATTTTTCGGTCTGTTTTTTTCCTAATTTGCATTTTACCAGACTTATTAATTTATCCGTAGTTATCAATGGTTCTAAACTTCTTTATTACGCATATAAGTGTAAATCCTTCATCAAGTTAATTAAAATCCCATTAAACACCATTTTATACATGCAATGAAATGAATAACACATTCTATCAGCTCAGATCAAACAGTCACACTGTGTGACGTCACGAGGATCTCATGGAAAGCATGTATATTGTTATGCAGGATTAATGTGTCTGAGTGGTGTTTCGAATGTAACTGAAGTATTGCATTTCCAACTTTAATTCATCACATTAATTAGTTACCTATATCATTGAATGTGTTGACTTTTATTGATGATTCAATAAGTATACTGTACATGTATAATTGCTTCTTACAGTCTATAAGTGTGGTACAAGTTTTTAAGTTTATTGGCAGATCGTTTTACAAAAATGTCATGTCTTTGTTTTCTTAATCCCTTGATTGCGCTTGTTGTTTATTTAATTCTTCAAAAATATTTCACACTTCCTCTTTCTATATGCAATACATCTTTTAGAATGAGTATTTACTAATTAACTTGTCACAGTGGTGTACGTATATGGTTAGGTAATCTAGCCAGGATAAAAGATGAATATCAATAATCTTCGTCTGTGAAACTTGGTAAGTATGAAAATTACGATTGATGTCCTTTGGGTGTCCGAAAATTAGTTACGCGAAATAAATTATTTTATGAACAATTACGGGTGTAGCAAAAATTATCAAATAAATTAAACAAAATTAGATACAGTGGGAGATTCTTATCGGTTTCACTCCGAGTTTCGCGGTGTTTTTACCTCCGAGTAACGCGGCGATTGTAATTATACGGTCCACTGATCAGCCTTGGTGAGTGACCGAGTACAAACGCTGAGGAAAGAGGATTATGATCAATTGGATGTCATGTCCGCGATGACCAAAATCCGCCGAGGAAAATGGAAAGTGGTAGTTCCACGTGGAGTGTACTGTATCACCACAAGAGGGGCAAAGCAATGCATCATCCTTTCTAATGGCTTTCACATGGGTACAAAATGATAAATTCACCCATCATGCACCCTGGTATCACTGGCCCAACTCTGAATGAACTTCGTATGACCTGCTTAGGCTGCAATATGTATAATTTTTTGATAACTGAGAGCCCAAATTTAATTCAATATAGTTACCTGTAGCTTAATTTCATGAATTTTAGAATAAGCAATATTCCATACTTTGATGCGCTTTTTATGTTGTGCACTATACTAAGAAAACGATAGGGCATAGGTTTTAGGCTTTGGTAGATATGTAAGATCTGGCAAACCAAAACAACACGATTTTAAAGAAGTATTTTACATGTGAAATCATTTTAAACGAAGGGTCTCATTTGGCATTAATTAAAAATGACAAATTGGTGTTGTTTCAAGTATAACTGAAGTTTTTTTAACACTTCCATTCCCATTCTTTTTCAAATGAAGTTTTCTGACAGTTCTACTGTTATGGTTAACAATTGGAGCTTATTTTTACCGGAAGTGACGCAAAATAGAAGTGTTTTACACATTTTCAGGAGGCGGTCGAAAATAGGTTGTGGTCGAAAATAGGTTGTTCCGGGATAGGTTGTTCCGGGATAATTGTTGTCCCCGTCAGTCCAGTTTTGTTTTATTGGAAAGGTAAATCATGAGTTTTAATGACTTTAATGCTTTTTGTGTCCAAAATAGCTTTGCACTTTATTTTCATTTCAAACAAAATACTTAACTAAATAAATGTAATTTCAATATTTTTCATGTACGTTGTGGTCGAAGTCGAAAACATGCTGTTTCAAATTCGGGACGACATAAAAATTCATTCATTATCTCAACTCACATGAATACATAGCACAGATTTGCAACTTGAGTCTGTAATATTAACCTACCAACATGGCTTCCTCGAGCTCATGACTGCAACTTTAGAAATGAGTTTAATGTACATTTTTTTCGCGCCAGTTGTTACGCATGAAACATGCGAAGTTGGCTGAGGTGTCCCGAATTATTTGTTAAACGCATGCGCAAAGTTTAGTCGCATTCCGCCGCCCAAAGGCATCAGGCTAAATTATGCTATTAGATTTGTGTTACACCTCCATACGCAGTTAACTCCCCTTAAAAGCAGAATAGCGCCCACGTGCGAGTATTGCTGGATTTCAGCTTTATTAACATATATATATATAAACGTGGTTTTCATCCATCTTTTGGGGATAGTTCAAACATCGAATTTCAATTATTACAGGTGCATTAAGGTTAGAATGAAAAAAAATATTAAATTGAAGATAAATTTCAATCTTTTCCTCTATGATATATTGCCTCAGGGAGGGCCATTTTCTAATGTTGTCATAACTTGTGGCCCAACCCAATTGTACAATAATATTGTTTGTCGAAAAAGAATATCACTTGTGTCTATTATTTACAATAAAATACGATTAAACTATGATATATTGTCATATGATTTCTATGGGGGCAGTACTGTATTGCTGGGGAAGTAACACAGCTTTGATTTTGCTACACCTGCTTGCATTCAACGCAGTGTCACTCACCTTACTTCAAGCAGTGTTACCAAAATTATAAAAAAAAATTATAAATGTCTTTTAAAGGGACTGTACACCAGATTGGCACCAAAAAATGTTTTTTTCTGTAACGAATCTCAGGACAATTATCTAATAGAATGTGTTACGCTTTGATAACATGATTGTAAAAAAAGTACTAAAATGTAAAAAAAATGTTTTGGAGACCGGGTTCGAACCTGTGTCGCCAAAATTGCAGTCCAGCGTCGTATCCACTGAGCCACGGCGGCTTACTCTGAAAACTGCTGTCCAAATACCAACAAACTGTGGTCTCTGCATGGATTAAGAAATTACTGTATATAAAAACCAGAGGACCCCTTCAAGATCGAGCCTGCATTTCTCTGAAGGGATCTGACGGCCTTTGCACGTTACAGTTTATATGCCTATAGATGCCGAGTATTTTTAAGTCGTATTTATTGTATTTTAAGTCATATTTACAGTATTTTGAACCGTATGATATTTCCAGAATTCCAGTGGTAGAATATGTAACCCTAGATAACATCACCACATACAGTCGAAGCTATGTCGAACTCTGCTTTCAAGATGTTCTGGTTACTTTTTCAGATTTCTTTTCCGTTTTAACAACACAAGAATTTCACACACACGCACGCACGCACGCGCGCGCGCTCACACTCATATTTTGATTTATTTTTATCAAGTCGCTGGTTATATGAAAGACTCGGCTGTTTACATACGGGCGATTAATGCATGTTATATGCAAATGAGCAATTCCGAAGCTCCATACGAACAGCTTAGAACTGTGGCGGGAAATTCGACCTTATTGAACGATAGGAGATCACAGTAAATCTTTAAGCACTCACCAATCATTTAATATGTTTGCGTTTTTAGCTATTTAACACGGATACAATCTTGTTATAAGTATTTTTTACTTTCAATTAATCCATTATTTATTAAGAAGTTAAAAATTTATCACTGAATTTTTTTTTGGTTACACATGTGTATGTATTGATTTTGAATAAGAGTGCCACTTTATTTTTTTAGTAAGTAAACTGAAACAAAAAATAGATTGGATTAAATATTGAAGATTGCTTTATATACATTAAGTTACTGCGCCAAATTTAATGTGATTTGTATCTAAAAATGGAAGTTATAACCTGCCATTTCTTCTCGTTGGGTTGATATAAAAAAAATTAACAGTGCGGTTTGCGATTAATTTCCCCTCGTTATGAAGTATTGTTCATCAATTGTGTTGAAAGTCAGCATAGAATTTCCTTAAAACAAGCACATAATTGTCAATAAAAGCTTGAATAGGGCCGATAATACATAATTTAACATTATTTAAAGAATATACGCAATAGTCATCTCGTCTCACATGCGGTCTCAGTTCAGTTTACCCATTTATACAACGCACTGCAAGTTCTGTGATCATTTCATACACCGACCAGTCAAAAACGTCCAAGCCAACGGGCTGTTATTCATTTTAAAATCTTATATCATTCAATTTGATTTCCAATATTAATCAGTCGGGTTCCAAGTTTACTTTGTGTTTTTTTGCAGTTTTCCGTTTCCAATAGGAACATCTCGGCCAGTATCCCAGAGTTATTAAGCGTGCCGGAGGTGGCCAAGTTGTTACAATTGTCTATCGCGAAGATTGCCGGAGATGTCCGAGTTGTTACAAATGTCTATCTCGAAGATTGCCGGCGATGTCCGAGTTGTTACAAATGTCTATCTCGAAGATTGCCGGAGATGTCCGAGTTGTTACAAATGTCGATCTCGAAGATTACCGGAGATGTCCGAGTTGTTACAATTGTCTATCACGATGATTGCCGGAGATGTCCGAGTTCTTACAAATGTCTATCTCGAAAATTGCCGGAGATGTCCGAGTTGTTACGGTTGTTCCGCTACAACGAAAGCACTGCAAATGAGTATATTAAGCATGTTAAGTCAAGTGATGAGTGTCGATAAAGATACCAACGTTATTATTAAACTGTCTGGGTAGACAAACGGATTAGATCTTAAATGGGGAAATCCTCCAAAAACAACTGTCAAAAATAAACATGTGGACTGACCCTTTAACAGTAAAATATATAGTAAATATACTTTTATTGTTAAAGCTGCACTCTCACAGATTGAACGTTTTGACAACTTTTTTAATTTATTGTCTTGGAACGAGCCAATTTTTGCGGATATCCATGGAAACCAGTGATATAAGACTGCAGACAAAAATTAGGTCGCAGATTTTTATATTTACGTTAAAAAATCCATGTTTTATGCATTTTTCTTAAACTGTTAGTAACGGTTTAAGCCATAGAACATTAATTTTCGAACGGAAATGTGCAAATCTGCGCTCTGGTCTTTTATCAGCAATCTTTTATCATTGGTTTGCAGATATTTACGCAAATATTTGCTCTTTCCAAGACAAAAAGTAAAATAGTTGTAAAAACGGTAAATCTGTGAGAGTGTAGCTTTAAAGAAATGGTAACTCCACTGTGGGAAATAATCTATTCTTCAACGAGTAAAATCATGAAAATATCTAAGGTAGTAATTTTATTGAATTTACTTTTGATTTAAGCCATAACTTAAAGTCATGCTGGAAAACCATCACTGAATCCCTCATTCGGAACCCATCAGCATTGTTATTATCGAAAACAACTTCGTATGTATGCCGGCACATCTGGTAGAAGTAGTTCGTAATATTTAGAAAAAATATTGTTAATCAAATGTACTTTTGGGCTTTAACCTGTAGATCTTAGTTTGAATTGATTTTCAGTATAATGTAATAAGTTCTGTTGAAAACGTAATTAAGATTCCAAAATTGAAGTAATTAAGTTTAACTGCTTAATTAAATAACAACGCGATCTACTTGGAGCGGACTTCAACAAACCATTTTATAGCAGAGTATGTTATAAACAGGACTTCCATTAAGAATTTGAATCTGGAAGTATGAACTTCCTGTCCATCAAATTTGGAAGTTTTTCACTGAAATGTGGAAGTTTAGGTCTCCTGAATAAGATATCTTTTTCCACTATTTTTCAATTAGTATTTAAAATCAAATAATTTGCAACATTAACTTGCCAAATTCACATACTTATACTCTAATGATTCATCTTTCTTAAAGACTGATTGAACTTGTGACCTTAAAATCAATATTGACACCAGGTTTTGATATTTTGAACTTCCAAGCTTTCAACTTTAGAAGTTTACTTAAAAATTATGGAAGTTTTTGTACTTCCAAGGAATCAATTTTGGAAGTTTTAACCCATTTCTAGGGAGTAATATACTTCCAAACTTCCTTTAACGGAAGCTCTGTATAAACCGCCCATATACATCCGAGGTTGTTTTTCATTAAAATTGCCGAAGAGATTCATATGATCTTCCGCTTTACAATTCTTTGAACTTGCTTTGACCTGAGCAAACCCATTAGCATTCTTCCAATGAGCCAGAGGGTTAAAAACTTCTGACACTTGGAATGTTTGTACATGTATATTAAATTATTTGCAAATAAAACCATTGCAATTTTCTGTTGTAATGTTGTGTTTAATATCTTGGTTAGAATATAAATAAAAAGCATTCAGAAGCATAAGAATGCTATTATTATTATTATTATTTTTTTTTTATCAAAATCGGGGTTTATTTATTAATTTGAAAAAGTAAGTTATGTATACAATATAAATCAGTCTTGTCCCAACAATAAAAATTTATTCTTACAAATTCTTGAAAGATATTACAATTACATAATTGTATATTTAAACCATTCTTCTCAGAAGGCAATAGCGGCGTTCCATATGCGCACATCATTTTTTTCTAGTGATATTTTATCATTTCGTAATAAATAAATTGAGATGAATGGGCTTGTAGTTTTATATTAATTATAAGTCCTAAATAACATTAACGGAACGTACGAATAAATTAAAATCCGTGTCTCTCATCCATTTTTCAAATATTCTTTCGTTCAGACAGATGCAGTTTTTTTTTCTTGCATGCAACTTTTCCTTTAAAAAACACACACTAAGGGGCCGGCTAAATTATTATTAAAATGATTTAAACAAATAGTACCACATTTCAACAACTCTATTAGTTCTTTATTTGGTATCAAATCAAGACCATTGCTAGTTGTTACAACGCACTGTACTTTAAATCATTTGTTGGTTTGAAACAGAGGATAAAAGTTATATGATCATGTTAATACATGTACATGTTTTAAAAAAGCAATTATTGAAAATGAGCAAAGAATTGATGTTCCGCCCGATTTGATTTGATTTTGAAAACCACAACTTGGCAGTGTACACAAAGCATCACCGCTCTCGTCAACGTCACAAGGCAAGTGAAAAGTGGCAGGTGGAAAAAAGAAGACTGGGAACCGGATAGCAATAAAGGTAGTATTTTTACGTTGACATGATCATTTACTAACAGGCCTAACATTTTACTTGTTTCGGCTTACCCCCGTCACCCACGAAACCATAAAAAAACAACAAACAGCTAGGCAAGGTAGGCATACTTTTAATTATATTTGTAGGACAGGGTTTCTGTACGTAACCGACTTATATCAGGGTATAAACATGTTATTTTTTCCTCTAAAATGGAAACACATTAAAAGACTAATGTATATTCATTTGTTTAAAATATGTTATGAACAATTTACAATCCCTTTGATATGATTTCATTTTATACCTCATTCATGATATTAATACTATTATGTTACCTTTTCCTTTTGTTCTAAATTTGTTGTGGATTTAAAAATTTAAACTGTCGCCAAGGTAATGACCTTATTGGCATTTTTAGACGGCATCTGATTAAGTTATTTAAAATATTGTTAACCCATTGTTTATATGAATATTTGATCAGGTAATAAAACAGTTATTTCTTATTGATCACTGGAGTAATAAGACAGTTATCACATTGATTTTGGGGTAACAGTTTTGACTATTATCCATATATACATGAAATACCTCTTCAGAGATGACTTCGGCTCTAGTATAGTTCTTGATAATTATCTTACCGTGTTCATCAATATATACATTATTAAATGTATTGCAAATATATATATATATATATATATATATATATATATATATATATATATATATATATATATATATATATATATATATATATATGTTGTGGTGTTCACAAAACATATTAAGGCATTTCCCCCTAGTTGATTATGAATTGTATGCAATACATAGAAATTTATATTTAAAACTAGTGCTTTTTTAATTTGACTTTGACAATTAGAGGAAATCGTGTTAAGTTAAGAAATTGTTTTAATGTTCAATGAATACCAGCCTAGTTTTCCGTGTGCTCATTTTTAAGGCGCATTAAGTTTACATGTTCTATCATAATATATCCATATTATTTATGTTATATTCGCTAAGCGAATATACACATTCAAACTTAACATAGCATAGTAATAAAGCATTTGTTCTGCATGAATTGTATCCACACTCTATGCTATATAATACAAAAACAACATTCAGCTGAAATATCCCGATGTTAGGAATTATTAGGAATCACGTCCCCAGTCTAAACCGCACGCTACTCCGTACTCTTTTCTTAGCGCCATTTATGACCATTTTTAAGGGCAAGCCCGAGGTATGAACTCGTCGAGGTGTGATTCTTAAACATTCACGTGGCGGTTGAGGAAATAATGGACGTTATCAACATGTATGTAACGTTTTTTGCCGAATTAAAATATTTAACCATCTCGTAAAAACCCAAGGATTAGTTTTACTTAATTTTATACAGTTTCTTTAATTGACAAAAAAGATCGTCTATCTTAGGTACCATTATAATCTGAAGCCGATCACTTGGCTGGTACGGTACGTGGCTTTTTTCCTTTTTTGTAAATTTAATTGATATTGATATGATTGTTAAATCCGTGTAGACATGTATTTTATTCACGGAAAAACACCGATTTTAATTTAAATAATCAATTAGATACACATGCAATTGTTCTAATAACGTATAATGCAGTTAGTCTTGTATATTGTGAATTGTTAAGGACGCTAAAACCAGATTATCGGTCAGTATTTTCATTCATCAGTGGTTTAATAATGATTAATCTAACGCATAACACTCTGGTGAACGAGAATGGCGGTCAGTGGAGATGTTTTAATTTCGCGTCCGTCATGTCAAAACATAGCTCATTGAGCTTTAAATGTTTCTTGTTATCATCTACCCGACTTTAAGTCAAGGTATATTTATTAATAGTTTAATTTGGCCGGTCACGTTTGGGTGTAGGGATACGACATTCGGAGCTCCTCGGCCATTGTTTTCAAGAACACCAATCGTAACAACTCGGCCATCTCCGGCAAGCTTCGAGATAGCCATATCTTGATACTAGCCGAGGAATTCCGATTGCAAAAACACGATAAAAATGACCGAGCAGTTCCGAATGACGATTACCTGAACTTTGCGCATGCGTGGCACATGACCTTCCGCCATAAACAAGATGAAACTCAAATCCTTCGCTTCGTCGCATTTAGGGCAGATGTGTGATACAGAAGCCTAGCTGGGACTACGTTCTACATATTCATGTGCGTTCAAATTAAAGTATCAATAGATGGACTAAACACGAAATCTCTGTTGTTAACGGAAATTTGCGACTTTTTTTACCTGTGTTAAAATATTATTCAGGTATACACAGGTATCCTTCTCATAGCTGCCTGACACTTCAAGTCAAGTAATATTTATTCATAAAGACGGGTTAACAACATATAGAAACACAAGCTCTTTGTACAAATATCAAAAGGAAATAGTATGTTCACCTGCAAAAATAAAGATACTGTATACCTATTAAAGCAAGGCAAATTAATCAAATTAAAATTGTTTTTGTTTGTATTTATTATTTAATAACTATATTACAGACGAGTCTGGACCTGTTGTATTATTAATTATTTGCATGGATTGGGCCTAGTCCACCTAAATGGCCGTCAACGAGTCTTTTGACGATTTTTTTAATATGGCAGACTCGTGACGTCCACCATCCCAGCAAAAAGTAGCAAGCGGTCCTTGCGCAGAGAATCCTCACGGCCACAATTTTGAAATTATCTCTGTTATAAATTCAAATTTCTACGAAAATATTATTGCCTACTATTAACACATATTAAGTTATGTCAGTATGCCCAAAACACATGTTAAGTTATCATAAAACACTTACAAGTGTCGATTGTTTATCGATTGTTTATCAAGTATCCCGATATCGGTAAATCTGGGACAAATCTGACTGGTTGTGTACATGTATAACGGTATTTGTGACCCATAATATATTAATGTGAAAATAACAACTCTAATGACAAATTTAATCCATTTCAGATCACTGTCGGATAAAAATTGAACAACTTTGTCATTATTTTTCAACATCAATGCATATTATTACAGTATATCATTTCGCCCGTTATTAAATGGTAGAGAGTTGTAGCGTTACAGGGATACATAAGAAATGTCAAAATAATAAAAAAGGTATCCCTGATCGCTCATTATTGTAGCTAGGATTGGGCCAGTTTCTGTCTGGAAACATTCTCTTTGGCTTTAGATAAAACAAAGGGCTTCCTAGTCAAAAAGCCCCCAAGTTAAATAGCCACCATTTTGGTCAAATAGCCCCGAAAAAAACTCCCCCAACTTTTTTATTTATGTATGTAAACAGTATGCATACTTATGTTATTCCAAATCATTTTTAAACCTTCATTTTTACAAAATGAAGTGTAACTAACATAATTTGTATATTAATAAATCTGACATTTTTTCCAAGTAAGAATATCAAATGTTTTAAAATGTTACTTATAAATTATATATTTTTACATCAAATCTACATTTTAAATGTTTCTAAGCCATAAGTTTTTTTAGTGTTTTCTTTATTTGAATATTGCTAATGCAGCAAAATTATGTAACAACAAGAATATATAATTAAACTTTTTTTTTAATTTGGAAACAGTTTACATATTATTCACATCACATTTACAATGTATGGTAAAATTTTCATTACACAATACAATATACATTAACATAGATGATGAGTGTTTATTATATGTCAATAATTAAGTTCTTATGCAGATGTCACTGATTTTCTGTTAAAATCTTAAAAACATTACAACTTACTTTCAAATATTACAGCTTGCCTTTAAATAAAATAAAAAGGAATGGGGACTATCAGGCCAAATTGGGGGCGTTTTGACAATTTTTTTCCAAGTTGGGCAATTTGACCAAAAGTGTGGGGGCTATTTGACCAGAATGGGGGCTATTTGACCAAAATGGGGGCTATTTGAACAAAATGGGGGCTATTTGACCAGGTTCCGAAACATATCTTTAAAAAAAAATGGGTAGGGAGATATAACAGGAGGTGTAGTCCATATAAACAGCCACTAAGGTGTCTTTGACGATTTTTGTTTTGGCGACTCTACGCGTCCATATCCCACTTGTTGTTTTCCTAGCCAAGAATGACAGATCCCAGCACTAAGTAATTTGAGCGTAAGATGATAGATAGTTAAAAAATTGGCGATGCTTTGTTGACAGATCAATTTGAGTTTCATGAAACACTTATGTGTATTTATGAGAAAGGTATTGGCTTAAAATTATTTATGTGTAACTTTTGTGTTTCCATTTAACAATGCAGTGTTAAATATTGTGGATTCTCTATACACATATTATTGTGGCTACAGGAGGTGGTGTTGGGAGGGGTAGAGTGTGCAACTTTAGAGACAATATTATTTAAGAAAGACAGATATTTTGGATTCATTTTCTAAGTATGAAAATATAAATGACACATCACAGTCAATGGCATTATTTTAACTTTAATGAACTTGATCGAGTTGCAAATAAATTGACAATAAATAAATCAGTCAATGACAAATCAACAAGAAATTTATTTTAATTATAAATCCATCAATCAATGACAGATAAACTATAAATAATTTAAGTAGGTACATCAAATTTCACATTTCGATATGAAAATTGATATTTTAAGATCAGAGTTTTGTTAACTGGTTAAAATTATTAGATTCATAAGCAGATTATTGAATGGAATATTTTATTATTAACTGCATAATTTACTTTCTTTTTTGGTTTATAGATTCTTCTGTATTGATGTTTAAGGGGCATCGCTTTTGAACTGAAATTTGATTGGGTGCTCTTAAAAGTAAAGAAAAAGTTTCGCGGTTTTTCATTAGAACATTTTTTCTTTGAGTTGCAAGTTTATAGAAATTTTTTCCCTTGACCGTATCCACATTGCGGAGTCCTCCAAATGATATCTTCGAGATTTTTGCGACATACTGCAAATTTGTGCAGATTTGTGCATACTGCAGAAGTGTAAACATGGAAAACTGTCTACAATGTTCAATTTCGGAACTTGAATATTAAAGAACTTGAAACTTAAAAGATAAACAAACCTATAGGGTACAATACTAAAAAGCTTGAACAACCTGAGAAAACTAAATGGAGGTACATGCAGCAGTGGTGCTGTGCGAAGTACAGTAGATTCAAAGGGGTTAATCAAGGGGCATAGTATGCCGTTATGTTAATTAAAGCAACTTCTATTTCACTTACTTGTTTTATTATTTTGACCAAATATGAGTGCACTTGAAAGTCATTCATGTATCCCCTGACATTTCTATTTGCTGATTTTGTGATATTTCTAACCTGCCAAATTTCAAATATCCAAGTGGCTTGTAACTGTCAAAGTATTGTCGGGAGAGGATTTTTTTCCCATAGAAAGCTTTATTCTGGGGTCGTCCACAGGACACCAGGCCTTTGCTTGGCTTTCAGCCCTCAGCAAAATAATTTCTATTAATAAAACTATTTCTCACACACGGATATAAAAAGTTTCTTTGTATTTATATTCATATAAAGGCTTGATATTCAAAAAGATGGAAGAATTAATTATCTGAAGGATTCAATTTTTCCCAAGCTCATTTAAAGGCCGGGACCGTTGTTCGCATGAGTGCTAATGGTGTTTTTGTATTGGCTTATTGATAACTGCCACTTGGACTAGTACTGCTCAGGATGGTTACTTATTATTTAGATTGTGACAATAAACAACTCGTTAATTTCCTCACCACAATTTGTACATCATTATAATGCAAATATACTAATTATGTTTCAAATACACATTAACAATTATACCTGGTAGATAAATGATAAATTTCGAACACAAGTAACAACAGCATTTCAAAATAAATTACAGGATCAGAAACAAATTCACTATTTTTACATTTTTTTTATTTTTTGACTTAGAAATGGCATTTTTTTGCGTAATTATCTGCGAACCAATGATATAAGCTTGCTGACAAAAACTCAGATCGTAGAATTTCATATTTCTGTTCGAAAATTAACATATTTCTGTTCAAAAATTAATGTTTTATGGCTTAATGGTTTAAGAAAAATGCATAAAACATCTGTTTTTGAACTGAAATATAAAGATCTGCAATCTAGTTTTTTGTCAGCAGTCTTATATAAATGGTTTCCATGCATTTTGCAAACATTGGCTCATTTCAAGATAAAAAATAAAAAGTTGTCAAAGTGCAGCTTTATGAAGGATGGGCCTCTTTTGCTGCCATTTTAGGTTTTGTTTTCCATTTGGAAGTGGCTGAAATTGGCCTCTGCTTAAGAAGGTGAAGATTTAGCCCTGTTTTGTATGCTGCATTGCATCCAAACTATATTTTTAAATAGAGACTCTATAATTTTTAAATAGAGACTCTATAATTATAAATAGAATCTTTTTTTTCAGTTCATAAGCAAAGAAGGCATACATCACATGACATGATCACGTGACAACATTGAACAGTCTTAAACAGCTAGTATGAAGGGACCCCAGTGTGTGGTCAATGATTGGAATCTGACAGCTGACTGGAACAAACATTTAATCTTCAGGTAACTATCAACAGACTTCTGCTGTTTAGAACTGCACTCTCACAGATTGGCCATCTTAACAACTTTTTTATTTTTTGTCTTGGAAAGAAATTTTTTGGCATAAATATCTGCAAACCAATGATATAAGATTGCTGACAAAAAATCAGATTGTAGATTTTTATATTTTTGTTTGAAAATTAAAGTTTTATGTCTTTAACCGTTACTAACGGTTTAAGAAAAATGCATAAAACATCATTTTTGCACTTAAATATAAAAATCTGTTATCTGATTTTTGTCAGCAGTCTTGTATATCTTGTTTCTATGGATTTTCGTAAGAATTAGCTCGTTCCAAGACAAAAAATTAAAAAGTTGTCAAAATGATCAATCTGTGAGAGTGCAGCTTTAACCCTTCAGCATTTTTTTTTAATTAAAACCATGTTATTTATGTCTTTCCCAGTCTATGCATAGGGAACAATATTCTTTTTAATTCTAATTTCTGACTTTCCTCCAAGGTCAAATCTCATGGAACCATATGAGGCCAACCTGGGGACTCTACATTTGTCATTTTCAAAAGCAACTTTCTAGTTTTCCCCCTTTTACAATTCATAAACATTTTTTCATTTGAAACTTATCAGTTAGGCTTAAGGTTGATTTCTGATTTATCAGTTGCAGTCAAGTCCAGAGGCCCTTTTAAAATTCTTTGCGGGTTTGCATAATTGTGGATTTTTATATAGAAGGGCTTTTTGAAAAAAAATGATGTATGGCAATAATATTAAAAATCAGGTTTGTCAAGTGAATAGTCTAATTTAAATGACTAATCAACATACATTTGTTTATTAATACACACAAGAAATTATTACAATATCATTTATTTGCATCTACTTCTGAAATGAGTATAAAAATGCACTAGGTCAAAGCTTTATTATAATTCAGATTATGTGGATTAAACTCTTATATATTAAGGTAACATTCACAGAAAATGTTGAGAATTGCTTAATTGAACTTCAGACAAATCAATTTTTATCTAGTTTCAACTGCCAAATTATGAAAATGATAAGTGTGAAGTTAACATGAATTGTTAATCATATTGTTAATTTCAATAAAAAATATATATTTTGTTATTGTCAGCATTTCATTTTGTGAATGCAGGTTGGTGCGCATGCTGGCCAAAAAGTAGGAAAAATGTTCTAATAGAAAGAACAGGGTGTAGAACCCTTCTATGACTCAGGGTCCTTTTTAAGAACGGGCTGTCGGCCAAAAAGTAGGGTTCTTATGACTTGAAGGTTTGGTTCAAATTTGCCCTTAAAAAATTTCCATCCAGAAAAACAACCCCAAATTGATGTTTTATATGACCAATTAATAAGTTTTGTGTTTTATTATTTCAGGTGAAAAAGAGATGAAAACATGTCTATCAATCAGAGTCAGCATTTGAAATGGAAACACTGTCCAGATAAAAGTTGAAGCTGGCTTGAGGGTACAGAGATAGAATGGGATATTAAACATGAAGTAAGAAGAAGATGATTTTATACAACAGAGGTAGGAAGCAAATCTTGAATGTGATTATAAACATCAGAAGTAGAAGTCGAAGCTGGCATGAAATATTATACAACGTTACTTGAAGTCGGGCTGGCAAATGGAGAAGAGATGGCATGTGATATTATACAACTATACAGTTACTTGAAGTCGGGCTGGCAAGTGGAGAAGAGATGGCATGTGATATTATACAACTATACAGTTACTTGAAGTCGGGCTGGCAAATGGAGAAGAGATGGCATGTGATATTATACAACTATACAGTAACTTGAAGTCGGGCTGGCAAATGGAGAAGAGATGGCATGTGATATTATATAACTATACAGTTACTTGAATTCTGGCTGGCAAATGGAGAAGAGATGGCATGTGATATTATACCACAATACAGTTACTTGAAGTTTTTTAAATTTTGATGATACCATTATGAAAAAAAGCATTTAAAGTATCACACAACAATCTTTCTATGATGAAAACACCAGCTGGTTCCTGAAACAGTATGATAAATTACCAACGATCAAGGCTATGCAGAATCATCCATGGCTGAGGATGGAAGCGATATTTTCAGCAAGCTGAACTGAGAAGCAGTAAATATTGCTGATGTATTAACTGTGTAATTGTGTGTTCCTGTAAACCTGAGGCTCCAACGACACTGGAATTAGGACACAACAAAGATGATCAGTTTGCAGACAGGAGGGAAGTTTTCTTTTATATTGTTGGAGGGTTGAAAGTTAGTAGGTTGCTTTTACTTCTCTATTTAATGACACTACGAAAATAAGAACCTGTTCTTTCACACCTCCACCCTATTGATTTAGATCCATTATACAGATCTCAGTTTTATCTTTACAGTGATTCATTTTCAAATCTGCTGCAGTGCATCCCTCCCATATTTCGCATCCATATGTCTAGCAAAAAAGTTTCAAGCATTACTTTGTACACAAATTACTAAGTTAACAGTGCATTCTAAGATGAACATATTTGGGAAAAAAATGTTCACTTTAAAGACATAAAATGAGTAAATGACTGGAGATATGTTGCAAAATGAATCACTGTCTTATTAATCTATAGAAAAAGTTACAAGCTTTTGATCAAAAATATGACTTACAGATTGGGTTTTTAGAAAAAGTGAATAGTTAAGAAATGTTTAAATCAAGTAGAAAACAATGATTGAATTTTTTGAGGTCCTTTTGGCTATAATTTAAGTGATTGTTGTTTTTGGTATGTCTTATTAACAGAACTGTGAAAACCCGAAATCAGAAAAAATATTTTGTAATCAATTTGCGATTAAAAAGACCCTCTGAAATTCAATCACTCTACTCTATTTGCTGTCTGTTTTCTTGAAGTTTGGTATCTCTGACATAACTAATTTTTAGTCACTTCAGGTTTTTAATAATTCTTATATTTTTGGTTGTCATTTTTCTTGAAGTTAGGTATCTCTGACCATACTAGCTTTATGGCTTTTTTAGAATTTGATTTATATTTTAACTAGCACTGTTTTATGAACATGACCAGAGGCCATTGAATGGTAAATAATGTGATTGTGAAAGATCTTAAACTTTGGACTCTCGAAAACTGCTTAAAAGTTAGGCTTTGGAAATTAAGGCAAATGCTTTCAGTTAGAAAATCTGAAACATTTTATGTAGCGAAACGTGTACAGTATCATCAGCAAAATTATGATGTGAGATGACAGAATTTATTTTAACTTCTGTGCAGCAAGATCTCTAGTTGGAGTTATGAATCGAGTCCAATTTCTACCCTAACTTTGAGAACAAATCGTCTTGGCCTGTGTCTTCAACCTTGATGTCCAGTAATCCATTGGGCTTTCGATTTAGTTCAGGTCTCCCTGAACTGTTGCCTGCAGTTTGGGGTCTGTGAATTGGCCCCGCTGTTGGTTTTGCCCTTCATTTTGGGGACCAGACCTCAAGTTTGCTGCTGGTGTCTCCGTGGGATTGGTGTTTGCCTTCAATTTTGGTGTGACCCCCTAAGTCTATTGTCTGGGCCCAGAGAACGGTCGATGCTGGACGTACATGAAGAACTGATTCAATCAGAATACCCGTTTTATGAAAAGGTAAAAACATAAAACATGATTGTGCAAATATAACCCCGGCCCCCAACACACACACAGAATTTAATAGACATATACCGCAAATGACTGATTATAAGACACATTTTCCAAACAAAAGCACAGTGAAATGAAAAGCAACACTCCTCGGATAAAAATAGGACATAATTTCTTGTGCATATCTTCTTGCGGCCCCCTCGACCCCCGCGAAAAAGTGGCGACAACTTTTTAGAACCCAGGGGGAACCCTGTATTTCCTTACTTATTCCATTTGAATTCAAGTAATGGAAGATGTAAATAAAAGTAGTGTAGGATAAAAAATGAGATAACAATATAAATTTAAAAATTCTGTTATCAAAGGGCATTGCTGCAATGTATTGCTGGTTATTTAAAATGGCCAAAGTATAATGCATAATACACATTTCAGTTGTTTTATGGGAAGCAAAACTCACTGCTTTAAACAGCATCTAGCTGTGGCCGACTTTGACTATGCCATTGAAGATTTTCTTTTAATATTGTGAGTACAAACTCTAAAATTGCTTGAAGAACCAGCTGCTTTAATGGCTTTTTTAACATTGATGAGTTATGGACCTGCCCTTGCATGTTCAAGCTCAAGCTGCTCCTGCTCAAAAATCTCAAATAGTTGGATGACTAGTCTCTTTTGGACATGTCTAAACTAAAAGTGCACTTAAAAGTTTCGTTTGGGGAGTTTAAGCACTAAATCCTTTCAATACCAGCACTTTGTTAAATGATGTTTTTGGTGATGATGGTGCAAGTGATAAAAAGAGGATTTGAGAAGTGATTTGCCTGCCTCCTTCTTCTCATCCTCATCAATACATACACATGTACTATATTTTTTTATTATTATGCCCAATATCATATGATTCAATTCCATCATCAAATAAAATATCTCGTATCATCCAAACTTTGTTTTTTTCATCAAATTCTTTTAGCATGTCGTTGAAGTAAAGTTCTATTTTATGTTCATCGTCCCTGATGCAGTCATGATCTTTTTGAGAGAGGAGATCCATCTGATACCCATAGCATGGTCGTCTTATCTTGATGCCCATTATATTGCACAATTGGTGCTTTTGCGAACACAAAGTCAGTTTAAGAGTTCAAAAGCAAAACACTTGTCAAAAACTTAGGTATAAATTCCTGTTTCCATAGTATTATTGTCCGTCTTTATTGACTCGCAGTAAAACACATGTATTCAACATAGCATTTATTTTCCTTTTTGCAGTTAAAGATTCTTTTGAACAACATGATTGAAGAAAAAGTCGATCTTCAATATGATTGATTGTCAACACCATTCTTTACATATTTCAACATCAATTCTTGGTTTTCATAACTTCTTGAAAGTCTTACTCTAACGAATGGTAAAACACGCATAAAACTAGAATCAAATATTATGTGTCAAAACCTTGTCACAACTTCCCCTGTCACATGAAATCTTTGCTACTGCACTGAAGATAGTTATCAAACAACATGAGCGAACGAACATGAAAAAGTAATTTAATACGAAAGTAACAAATTACTAAAATAGACATCATTTAACACGTACAATGTATATTTATTTGATAAACAGCGTAGCTTTAAACAGCATCTAGCTGTGGCCGACTTTGACTATGTCATTGAAGATTTTCTTTTAATATTGTGAGTACAAACTCTAAAATTGCTTGAAGAACCAGCTGCTTTAATGGCTTTTTTAGCATTGATGAGTTATGGACCTGTCCTTGCATGTTCAAGCTCAAGCTGCTCCTGCTCAAAAATCTCAAATAGTTGGATGACTAGTCTCTTTTGGACATGTCTAAACTAAAAGTGCACTTAAAAGTTTCGGTTGGGGAGTTTAAGCACTAAATCCTTTCAATACCAGCACTTTGTTAAATGATGTTTTTGGTGATGATGGTGCAAGTGATAAAAAGAGGATTTGAGAGGTGATTTGCCTGCCTCCTTCTTCTCATCCTCATCAATACATACACATGTACTATTTTTTTTTTATTATTATGCCCAATATCATATGATTCAATTCCATCATCAAATAAAATATCTCTTATCATCCAAACTTTGTTTTTTTCATCAAATTCTTTTAGCATGTCGTTGAAGTAAAGTTCTATTTTATGTTCATCGTCCCTGATGCAGTCATGATCTTTTTGAGAGAGGAGATCCATCTGATACCCATAGCATGGTCGTCTTATCTTGATGCCCATTATATTGCACAATTGGTGCTTTTGCGAACACAAAGTCAGTTTAAGAGTTCAAAAGCAAAACACTTGTCAAAAACTTAGGTATAAATTCCTGTTTCCATAGTATTATTGTCCGTCTTTATTGACTCGCAGTAAAACACATGTATTCAACATAGCATTTATTTTCCTTTTTGCAGTTAAAGATTCTTTTGAACAACACGATTGAAGAAAAAGTCGATCTTCAATATGATTGATTGTCAACACCATTCTTTACATATTTCAACATCAATTCTTGGTTTTCATAACTTCTTGAAAGTCTTACTCTAACAAATGGTAAAACACACATAAAACTAGAATCAAATATTATGTGTCAAAACCTTGTCAAAACTTCCCCTGTCACATGAAATCTTTGCTACTGCACTGAAGATAGTTATCAAACAACATGAGCGAACGAACATGAAAAAGTAATTTAATACGAAAGTAACAAATTACTAAAATAGACATCATTTAACACGTACAATGTATATTTATTTGATAAACAGCGTAGCTTTAAACAGCATCTAGCTGTGGCCGACTTTGACTATGCCATTGAAGATTTTCTTTAAATATTGTGAGTACAAACTCTAAAATTGCTTGAAGAACCAGCTGCTTTAATGGCTTTTTTAGCGTTGAGGAGTTATGGACCTGCCCATGCATGTTGCCTTGCTGAGCTCAAGCTGCTCCTGCTCAAAAATCTCAAATAGTTGGATGACTAGTCTCTTTTGGACATGTCTAAACTAAAAGTGCACTTAAAAGTTTCGTTTGGGGAGTTTAAGCACTAAATCCTTTCAATACCAGCACTTTGTTAAATGATGTTTTTGGTGATGATGGTGCAAGTGATAAAAAGAGGATTTGAGAGGTGATTTGCCTGCCTCCTTCTTCTCATCCTCATCAATACATACACATGTACTATAGTTTTTTATTATTATGCCCAATATCATATGATTCAATTCCATCATCAAATAAAATATCTCGTATCATCCAAACTTTGTTTTTTTCATCAAATTCTTTTAGCATGTCGTTGAAGTAAAGTTCTATTTTATGTTCATCGTCCCTGATGCAGTCATGTTCTTTTTGAGAGAGGAGATCCATCTGATACCCATAGCATGGTCGTCTTATCTTCATGCCCATTATATTGCACAATTGGTGCTTTTGCGAACACAAAGTCAGTTTAAGAGTTCAAAAGCAAAACACTTGTCAAAAACTTAGGTATAAATTCCTGTTTCCATAGTATTATTGTCCGTCTTTATTGACTCGCAGTAAAACACATGTATTCAACATAGCATTTATTTTCCTTTTTGCAGTTAAAGATTCTTTTGAACAACACGATTGAAGAAAAAGTCGATCTTCAATATGATTGATTGTCAACACCATTCTTTACATATTTCAACATCAATTCTTGGTTTTCATAACTTCTTGAAAGTCTTACTCTAACAAATGGTAAAACACACATAAAACTAGAATCAAATATTATGTGTCAAAACCTTGTCACAACTTCCCCTGTCACATGAAATCTTTGCTACTGCACTGAAGATAGTTATCAAACAACATGAGCGAACGAACATGAAAAAGTAATTTCATATGAAAGTAACAAATTACTAAAATAGACATCATTTAACACATACAATGTATATTTATTTGATAAACAGCGTAGCTTTAAACAGCATCTAGCTGTGGCCGACTTTGACTATGTCATTGAAGATTTTCTTTTAATATTGTGAGTACAAACTCTAAAATTGCTTGAAGAACCAGCTGCTTTAATGGCTTTTTTAGCATTGATGAGTTATGGACCTGCCCTTGCATGTTCAAGCTCAAGCTGCTCCTGCTCAAAAATCTCAAATAGTTGGATGACTAGTCTCTTTTGGACATGTCTAAACTAAAAGTGCACTTAAAAGTTTCGTTTGGGGAGTTTAAGCACTAAATCCTTTCAATACCAGCACTTTGTTAAATGATGTTTTTGGTGATGATGGTGCAAGTGATAAAAAGAGGATTTGAGAGGTGATTTGCCTGCCTTCTTCTTCTCATCCTCATCAATACATACACATGTACTGTATTTTTTTATTATTATGCCCATAATCATATGATTCAATTCTATCATCAAATAAAATATCTCGTATCATCCAAACTTTGTTTTTTTTTCATCAAATTCTTTTAGCATGTCATTGAAGTAAAGTTCTATTTTATGTTCATCGTCATCATTATCTGTATCCCTGATGCAGTCATGATCTTTTTGAGAGAGGAGATCCATCTGATACCCATAGCATGGTCTTCTTATCTTCATGCCCATTTTATTGCACAATTGGTGCTTTTGCGAACACAAAGTCAGTTTAAGAGTTCAAAAGCAAAACACTTGTCAAAAACTTAGGTATAAATTCCTGTTTCCATAGTATTATTATCCGTC
This sequence comes from Mya arenaria, assembly GCF_026914265.1. Classification (NCBI taxonomy): domain Eukaryota; kingdom Metazoa; phylum Mollusca; class Bivalvia; order Myida; family Myidae; genus Mya; species Mya arenaria. Next base: position 62,633,645 of record NC_069128.1, read on the forward strand.
TTTATTGACTCGCAGTAAAACACATGTATTCAACATAGCATTTATTTTCCTTTTTGCAGTTAAAGATTCTTTTGAACAACACGATTGAAGAAAAAGTCAATCTTCAGTATGATTGATTGTCAACACCATTCTTTACATATTTCAACATCAATTCTTGGTTTTCATAACTTCTTGAAAGTCTTACTCTAACAAATGGTAAAACACACATAAAACTAGAATCAAATATTATGTGTCAAAACCTTGTCACAACTTCCCCTGTCACATGAAATCTTTGCTACTGCACTGAAGATAGTTATCAAACAACATGAGCGAACGAACATGAAAAAGTAATTTAATACGAAAGTAACAAATTACTAAAAAAGACATCATTTAACACGTACAATGTATATTTATTTGATAAACAGCGTAGCTTTAAACAGCATCTTGCTGTGGCCGACTTTGACTATGTCATTGAAGATTTTCTTTTAATATTGTGAGTACAAACTCTAAAATTGCTTGAAGAACCAGCTGCTTTAATGGCTTTTTTAGCATTGATGAGTTATGGACCTGCCCTTGCAAGTTCAAGCTCAAGCTGCTCCTGCTCAAAAATCTCAAATAGTTGGATGACTAGTCTCTTTTGGACATGTCTAAACTAAAAGTGCACTTAAAAGTTTCGTTTGGGGAGTTTAAGCACTAAATCCTTTCAATACCAGCACTTTGTTAAATGATGTTTTTGGTGATGAAGGTGCAAGTGATAAAAAGAGGATTTGAGAGGTGATTTGCCTGCCTCCTTCTTCTCATCCTCATCAATACATACACATGTACTATTTTTTTTTTTATTATTATGCCCAATATCATATGATTCAATTCCATCATCAAATAAAATATCTCTTATCATCCAAACTTTGTTTTTTTCATCAAATTCTTTTAGCATGTCGTTGAAGTAAAGTTCTATTTTATGTTCATCGTCCCTGATGCAGTCATGATCTTTTTGAGAGAGGAGATCCATCTGATACCCATAGCATGGTCGTCTTATCTTGATGCCCATTATATTGCACAATTGGTGCTTTTGCGAACACAAAGTCAGTTTAAGAGTTCAAAAGCAAAACACTTGTCAAAAACTTAGGTATAAATTCCTGTTTCCATAGTATTATTGTCCGTCTTTATTGACTCGCAGTAAAACACATGTATTCAACATAGCATTTATTTTCCTTTTTGCAGTTAAAGATTCTTTTGAACAACACGATTGAAGAAAAAGTCGATCTTCAATATGATTGATTGTCAACACCATTCTTTACATATTTCAACATCAATTCTTGGTTTTCATAACTTCTTGAAAGTCTTACTCTAACAAATGGTAAAACACACATAAAACTAGAATCAAATATTATGTGTCAAAACCTTGTCAAAACTTCCCCTGTCACATGAAATCTTTGCTACTGCACTGAAGATAGTTATCAAACAACATGAGCGAACGAACATGAAAAAGTAATTTAATACGAAAGTAACAAATTACTAAAATAGACATCATTTAACACGTACAATGTATATTTATTTGATAAACAGCGTAGCTTTAAACAGCATCTAGCTGTGGCCGACTTTGACTATGCCATTGAAGATTTTCTTTAAATATTGTGAGTACAAACTCTAAAATTGCTTGAAGAACCAGCTGCTTTAATGGCTTTTTTAGCGTTGAGGAGTTATGGACCTGCCCATGCATGTTGCCTTGCTGAGCTCAAGCTGCTCCTGCTCAAAAATCTCAAATAGTTGGATGACTAGTCTCTTTTGGACATGTCTAAACTAAAAGTGCACTTAAAAGTTTCGTTTGGGGAGTTTAAGCACTAAATCCTTTCAATACCAGCACTTTGTTAAATGATGTTTTTGGTGATGATGGTGCAAGTGATAAAAAGAGGATTTGAGAGGTGATTTGCCTGCCTCCTTCTTCTCATCCTCATCAATACATACACATGTACTATAGTTTTTTATTACGATCATAATCGTATGATTCAATTCCATCATCAAAAAAAATATCTCGTATCATCCAAATTGGATAATTCTTCTTTGGTTATTGATTCGAGAAAAATCTTATGAATGTGCCTAATCAATGAATGCATCTTAGAGTTCATCTGAGAATTATTGAATAATACATGTTTATATTAATCACAAAGAAAAAGATTTCTGAATAAGATGTGCGTTCTTTCTATGATCCTTTTTTTTACATACGGGAAATGAGTCTGTGTCCGAAATTTGCAACTCAACGTTGCAATGATTGTAATCAAAGTTGTACATGGTAGATTTTGACAAATCATGAATGAGGATACAATAGAAAAGATAAAAACTGGTGAGAATATACTGTCAGCCTCCATGAGAATTGCTAGCAATGGCTCAGCAAGAGTTAGACTAGAATAAATTTCTTGATTCCGTCTTGTAGCTTCAGCCATTTTGTTAAGATTTAAGTGCTCAACAGAATCACTGGCAAGCAGCTTACTAAAATTATGGATAAAAAGCTTAAATGACTGTATAGATATATTCAGTGGAGATTCAAAGCTGGTATGTGAGTAATTCATTGCAAGGGTTGTCTCCTTGAAAACTGATGAAGCAGTGCAAGATTAACAGGGTGTAAGGTAGTTATCGGGGTAGAATGATGGTGGCAGTAAGAGAAACGGGGTGGAATGTATGAAGAGACAGTAATGATAGTGCAGTTGCAGGGAATAGTCATAAGACAGAAGTGACAGCATACTATGCTGTTGGTTATATCTGGACATTGCAATGTTAGCTGGGAATGTTAAAAACAAGAAAATGGGTGTAATTGAACGTCAAAGTTACAATTTGAATTAATTAAGGTCTTGTTTGACAGAAGTAAACTAAAAGAACATCGTTGAAAGGTAATTGGTGAAAGAGGCATACTGAATGAGTATAAAGTATTAGTTTCAGAGCTGTCACAGCTATCAATGGTGTCCTGATTTAGTTCAACAAAGTAATCATTGTCTTGAGACACTGCAAGATATTCAGGCTGATTGGCTATTTTTTAAACATGCAAAGAAGTGTTGTCAATTGGAACTGGATATGCCAATATTTGGTATAAGTTTAAAATCATTTTAGGGTGCACAATTGGAAACTTTATCGTAATGTTAAGAGTTTTGTTATGTTTAAAAAAGTAAAAATCAGCCTTCTTGTAATAAAATACAGGATCAGTAGTAGTAAGCCTGTATCTGTTACCAGCTACAACAGTTGATATGTTGTTAATACTATTAGCTAATACTTGAAAGGATAATATAGCCTCCGACAGCTTTCCTTCAATGAGGTCAATACTCCCTTTCAAGAAATTTATTATAAGACAATTTTAACATATCATTATATCTAATCAGTTTGGGTAATACATTAAGGGTCACAGATTGTGTTAGGTGAATCTTGCGAAAATTGTTTAGTAATTCATTTGATAAGTTAAATATCAGATTATGATTTTCTGTTATTGTTTCAAAAATAATTGTAAATCTGGAGTCTGTATGTTTAATGAAAGATTGCAGAACATCGTTATCCTCTTCGAAGCCTTTGCCTAATGCATAACTTTTCTTGATTAATTGGTTTACATATATTGCTGTGGTAGCGAAGCCAAATAGTCCTTTCCCTATTTTACCTATAAAAGGCAAAAGTGATCTTCGGTTAATAGTTGGATTATGCTCTGGCACAATATTCTCAAGATGTTCAATCGTCTTAGTTATGTGAGTAATGGTGTCATTATACAGTTCCAAACTTCCTTTAAAATCTTTATTATTTACTACTAGTCCACTAAGAGTGTGTGTCTCCAATGCTCAGCTGCAGCATAGAGCCGACCCTTTTCAACAAAGACTGTTCCATAATTCAACCTTTGTAAGAGCATTTGGCCATTTCCTACAGGCACCAAAATCATCACCACAAGGAGCAGAAAAATCCCTTCTGACATTGGTCCGTTGATTTAGTTCTGGCTGTACTGACAGGTCTTGAGTTGGCTGGATCAGGTTGTTTGGTGATGGCTTGGCTGATAAGTCGGGAGTAAGCTGGAGCAGGTTGTTTGGTGATGGCTGGCCAGGTAAGTCAGAAGTCTGGATCAGGTTGTTTGGTGATGGCTGGGTTGATAAGTTGGGAGTAAGCTGGATCAGGTTGTTTGGTGCTGGCTGGGCTGGTAAGCAGGAGTAAGCTGGATCAGGTTGTTTGGTGATGGCTGGGCTGGTAAGTCGGAAGTCTGGATCAGGTTGTGTGGTGATGGCTGGGCTGATAAGTCGGGAGTAAGCTGGATCAGGTTGTTTGGTGATGGCTGGGTTGATAAGTCGGGAGTTAGCTGGATCAGATTGTTTGGTGATGGCTGGGCTGGTAAGTCGTGAGTAAGCTGGATCAAGTTGTTTGGTGATGGCTGATCTGGTAACTAGGGAGTAAGCTTGATCAGGTTGTTTGTTGATGGCTGGGTTGGTAAGTCGGAAGTCTGGATGAGGTTGTTTGTTGATGGCTGGGCTGGTATGTCGGGAGTAGTTTGGATCAGGTTGTTTGATGATGGCGGGGCTGATAAGTCGGAAGTCTGAATCAGGTTGTTTGGTAATGGCTGGGCTTATAAGTCAGGAGTAAGCTGGATCAGGTTGTTTGGTGCTGGCTGGGTTGGTAATGGAAACTAAATCGAGGTAAATCTTGAGTGTTTGCTCGCACATTCCCATTTGAAAGTTCTTTAATAACTTTCAGTTTTTGCACGACATAACGGCCACAACCAGTTTGTATCAACATTAATAGCATCATATAGGCGCTCGGGAAACATATTCCCTCTGTAACGTCGCAGAGCTCCGGTATTTGGAACTTTTTAGCCACCTGAAAATAAATAACAATATTTGAAATGTAAAATTGCTTTGTTAACACAAACCTGAGTAGCTTACTGTACAGGGAAATAAACTTGAATGTTTGAACATGACATGGTTAACAAAGTATTCCCCCATTGATTGGGTATTTTCTTGAAATATTCATTGAAATAACACTGAATTTTTCCAGTTTTTTCCATTTTCCTTCGCGAAATCTTACTGGGTATGTCTTCCAGGTAAGCTGTTTATCGCTGTTTTAGCATTTACGATACAAGATGTAATCATTCAACTCACTTAACGTATCGTCCCCCGTGTCGCAGTTGGTAGCGCGCAAGTTCTTTTGGAATAATAAACCTGTTCCTGGGAGGTCCGTGTTTCGAACCCTACAGGCGACACTTTCATGTAGGAAAACAACTATCAAATAGTCAGTACAAGAAATGCAACTTAAATTGAGTACAATCATAACCTTGGTCGAACCAACACTCTTCAAAGTAAGACCTATGGGAGCGTTGCCATGTGTTTTAATCAGTTTGATACCCAAAGTATTGAATTCGGTAGAACGGTGACCAATCAAATGGGTAAACAAACTTAAAACGACTTCTATAATGGAAAAGGCTTCGTCAACTGTAAATGGTCACCTAATATAGACATCATTATTTTCACAACCATATCTGATGCCGTACAAATTGTCAGGATATTGGAAACTAAATCGAGGTAAATCTCGAGTGTTTGCTCGCACATTCCCATTTGGAAGTTCTTTAATAACTTTCAGTTTTTGCACGACATAACGGTCACAACCAGTTTGTATCAACATTAATAGCATCATATTGGCGCTCAGGCAACATATTCCCTCTGTAACGTCGCAGAGCTCCGGTATTTGGAACTTTTTAGCCACCTGAAAATAAATAACAATATTTGAAATGTAAAATTGCTTTGTTAACACAAACCTGAGTAGCTTACTGTACAGGGAAATAAACTTGAATGTTTGAACATGACATGGTTAACAAAGTATTCCCCCATTGATTGGGTATTTTCTTGAAATATTCATTGAAATAACACTGAATTTTTCCAGTTTTTTCCATTTTCCTTCGCGAAATCTTACTGGGTATGTCTTCCAGGTAAGCTGTTTATCGCTGTTTTAGCATTTACGATACAAGATGTAATCATTCAACTCACTTAACGTATCGTCCCCCGTGTCGCAGTTGGTAGCGCGCAAGTTCTTTTGGAATAATAAACCTGTTCCTGGGAGGTCCGTGTTTCGAACCCTACAGGCGACACTTTCATGTAGGAAAACAACTATCAAATAGTCAGTACAAGAAATGCAACTTAAATTGAGTACAATCATAACCTTGGTCGAACCAACACTCTTCAAAGTAAGACCTATGGGAGCGTTGCCATGTGTTTTAATCAGTTTGATACCCAAAGTATTGAATTCGGTAGAACGGTGACCAATCAAATGGGTAAACAAACTTAAAACGACTTCTATAATGGAAAAGGCTTCGTCAACTGTAAATGGTCACCTAATATAGACATCATTATTTTCACAACCATATCTGATGCCGTACAAATTGTCAGGATATTGGAAACTAAATCGAGGTAAATCTCGAGTGTTTGCTCGCACATTCCCATTTGGAAGTTCTTTAATAACTTTCAGTTTTTGCACGACATAACGGTCACAACCAGTTTGTATCAACATTAATAGCATCATATTGGCGCTCAGGCAACATATTCCCTCTGTAACGTCGCAGAGCTCCGGTATTTGGAACTTTTTAGCCACCTGAAAATAAATAACAATATTTGAAATGTAAAATTGCTTTGTTAACACAAACCTGAGTAGCTTACTGTACAGGGAAATAAACTTGAATGTTTGAACATGACATGGTTAACAAAGTATTCCCCCATTGATTCACGTGTTATTTGAATTTTTGTCTAAATTGGGTCTTTTCTTGAAATATTCATTGAAAAAACACTGAATTTTTCCATTTTTTTCCATTTTCCTTTGTGAAATCTTACTGGGTATGTCTTTCAGGTAAGCTTCTATAATGAACGAAGCGCCTAATATAGACATCATTATCTTCTCAACCATATCTGATGCCGTACAAATTGTCAGGATATTGGAAACTAAATCGAGGTAAATCTCGAGTGTTTGCTCGCACATCCCCATTTGGAAGTTCTTTAATAACTTTCAGTTTTTGCACGACATAACGGCCACAACCAGTTTGTATCAACATTAATAGCATCATATAGGCGCTCGGGAAACTTATTCCCTCTGTAACGTCGCAGAGCTCCGGTATTTGGAACATTGTAGCCACCTGAAAATAAATAACAATATTTGAAATGTAAAATTGCTTTGTTAACACACACCTGAGTAGCTTATTGAACAGGGAAATAAACTTGAATGTTTGAACATGACATGGTTAACAAAGTATTCCCCCATTGATTCACGTGTTATTTGAATTTTTGTCTAAATTGGGTCCTTTCTTGAAATATTCATTGAAAAAACACTGAATTTTTCCAGTTTTTTTTTCCATTTTCCTTTGTGAAATCTTACTGGGTATGTCTTTCAGGTAAGCTTCTATAATGAACGAAGCGCCTAATATAGACATCATTATCTTCTCAACCATATCTGATGCCGTACAAATTGTCAGGATATTGGAAACTAAATCGAGGTAAATCTCGAGTGTTTGCTCGCACATTCCCATTTGGAAGTTCTTTAATAACTTTCAGTTTTTGCACGACATAACGGTCACAACCAGTTTGTATCAACATTAATAGCATCATATAGGCGCTCAGGCAACATATTCCCTCTGTAACGTCGCAGAGCTCCGGTATTTGGAACTTTTTAGCCACCTGAAAATAAATAACAATATTTGAAATGTAAAATTGCTTTGTTAACACAAACCTGAGTAGCTTACTGTACAGGGAAATAAACTTGAATGTTTGAACATGACATGGTTAACAAAGTATTCCCCCATTGATTCACGTGTTATTTGAATTTTTGTCTAAATTGGGTCTTTTCTTGAAATATTCATTGAAAAAACACTGAATTTTCCAGTGTTTTCCATTTTCCTTTGTGAAATCTTACTGGGTATGTCTTCCAGGTAAGCTGTTTATCGCTGTTTTAGCACTTACGATACAAGATGTAATCATTCAACTCACTTAACGTATCGTCCCCCGTGTCGCAGTTGGTAGCGCGCAAGTTCTTTTGGAATAATAAACCTGTTCCTGGGAGGTCCGTGTTTCGAACCCTACAGGCGACACATTCATGTAGGAAAACAACTATCAAAATGGTCAGTACAAGAAATGCAACTTAAATTGAGTACAATCATAACCTTGGTCGAACCAACACTCTTCAAAGTAAGACCTGGGAGCATTGCCATGTGTTTTTATCAGTTTGATACCCAAAGTATTGAATTCGGCAGAACGCTGACCAATCAAATGGGTAAACAAACTCAAAACGACTTCTTTAATGGAAAAGGCTTCGTCAACTGTAAATGGTCTCCTAATATAGACATCATTATCTTCACAACCATATCTGATGCCGTACAAATTGTCAGGATATTGGAAACTAAATCGAGGTAAATCTTGAGTGTTTGCTCGCACATTCCCATTTGGAAGTTCTTTAATAACTTTCAGTTTTTGCACGACATAACGGTCACAACCAGTTTGTATCAACATTAATAGCATCATATAGGCGCTCGGGAAACATATTCCCTCTGTAACGTCACAGAGCTCCGGTATTTGGAACTTTTTAGCCACCTGAAAATAAATAACAATATTTGAAATGTAAAATTGCTTTGTTAACACAAACCTGAGTAGCTTATTGTACAGGGAAATAAACTTGAATGTTTGAACATGACATGGTTAACAAAGTATTACCCCATTGATTCACGTGTTATTTGAATTTTTGTCTAAATTGGGTCTTTTCTTGAAATATTCATTGAAAAAAACACTGAATTTTCCAGTTTTTTCCATTTTCCTTTGTGAAATCTTACTGGGTATGTCTTCCAGGTAAGCTGTTTATCGCTGTTTTAGCACTTACGATACAAGATGTAATTATTCAACTCACTTAACGTATCGTCCCCCGTGTCGCAGTTGGTAGCGCGCAAGTTCTTTTGGAATAATAAACCTGTTCCTGGGAGGTCCGTGTTTCGAACCCTACAGGCGACACATTCATGTAGGAAAACAACTATCAAATAGTCAGTACAAGAAATGCAACTTAAATTGAGTACAATCATAACCTTGGTCGAACCAACACTCTTCAAAGTAAGACCTATGGGAGCGTTGCCATGTGTTTTAATCAGTTTGATACCCAAAGTATTGAATTCGGTAGAACGCTGACCAATCAAATGGGTAAACAAACTCAAAACGCCTTCAATAATGGAAAAGACTTCGTCAACTGTAAATGGTCGCCTAATATAGACATCATTATCTTCACAACCATATCTGATGCCGTACAAATTGTCAGGATATTGGAAACTAAATCGAGGTAAATCTCGAGTGTTTGCTCGCACATTCCCATTTGGAAGTTCTTTAATAACTTTCAGTTTTTGCACGACATAACGGTCACAACCAGTTTGTATCAACATTAATAGCATCATATAGGCGCTCGGGAAACATATTCCCTCTGTAACGTCGCAGAGCTCCGGTATTTGGAACTTTGTAGCCACCTGAAAATAAATAACAATATTTGAAATGTAAAATTGCTTTGTTAACACACACCTGAGTATCTTACTGTACAGGGAAATAAACTTGAATGTTTGAACATGACATGGTTAACAAAGTATTCCCCCATTAATTCACGTGTTATTTGAATTTTTGTCTAAATTGGGTCTTTTCTTGAAATATTCATTGAAAAAAACACTGAATTTTCCAGTTTTTTTTCCATTTTCCTTTGTGAAATCTTACTGGGTATGTCTTCCAGGTAAGCTTCTATAATGGACGAAGCGCCTAATATAGACATCATTATCTTCTCAACCATATCTGATGCCGTACAAATTGTCAGGATATTGGAAACTAAATCGAGGTAAATCTCGAGTGTTTGCTCGCACATTCCCATTTGGAAGTTCTTTAATAACTTTCAGTTTTTGCACGACATAACGGTCACAACCAGTTTGTATCAACATTAATAACATCATATAGGCGCTCGGGTAACACATTCCCTCTGTAACGTCGCAGAGGTCCGGTATTTGGAACTTTTTAGCCACCTGAAAATAAATAACAATATTTGAAATGTAAAATTGCTTTGTTAACACACACCTGAGTAGCTTACTGTACAGGGAAATAAACTTGAATGTTTGAACATGACATGGTTAACAAAGTATTCCCCCATTGATTCACGTGTTATTTGAATTTTTGTCTAAATTGGGTCTTTTCTTGAAATATTCATTGAAAAAACACTGAATTTTCCAGTTTTTTCCATTTTCCTTTGTGAAATCTTACTGGGTATGTCTTCCTGGTAAGCTGTTTATCGCTGTTTTAGCACTTACGATACAAGATGTAATCATTCAACTCACTTAACGTATCGTCCCCCGTGTCGCAGTTGGTAGCGCGCAAGTTCTTTTGGAATAGTAAACCTGTTCCTGGGAGGTCCGTGTTTCGAACCCTACAGGCGACACATTCATGTAGGAAAACAACTATCAAATAGTCAGTACAAGAAATGCAACTTAAATTGAGTGCAATCATAACCTTGGTCGAACCAACACTCTTCAAAGTAAGACCTGGGAGCATTGCCATGTGTTTTTATCAGTTTGATACCCAAAGTATTGAATTCGGTAGAACGCTGACCAATCAAATGGGTAAACAAACTCAAAACGACTTCTTTAATGGAAAAGGCTTCGTCAACTGTAAATGGTCGCCTAATATAGACATCATTATCTTCACAACCATATCTGATGCCGTACAAATTGTCAGGATATTAGAAACTAAATCGAGGTAAATCTCGAGTGTTTGCTCGCACATTCCCATTTGGAAGTTCTTTAATAACTTTCAGTTTTTGCACGACATAACGGCCACAACCAGTTTGTATCAACATTAATAGCATCATATAGGCGCTCGGGAAACTTATTCCCTCTGTAACGTCGCAGAGCTCCGGTATTTGGAACTTTGTAGCCACCTGAAAATAAATAACAATATTTGAAATGTAAAATTGCTTTGTTAACACAAACCTGAGTAGCTTACTGTACAGGGAAATAAACTTGAATGTTTGAACATGACATGGTTAACTAAGTATTCCCCCATTGATTCACGTGTTATTTGAATTTTTGTCTAAATTGGGTCTTTTCTTGAAATATTCATTGAAAAAACACTGAATTTTCCAGTTTTTTTCCATTTTCCTTTGTGAAATCTTACTGGGTATGTCTTCCAGGTAAGCTGTTTATCGCTGTTTTAGCACTTACGATACAAGATGTAATCATTCAACTCACTTAACGTATCGTCCCCCGTGTCGCAGTTGGTAGCGCGCAAGTTCTTTTGGAATAATAAACCTGTTCCTGGGAGGTCCGTGTTTCGAACCCTACAGGCGACACATTCATGTAGGAAAACAATTATCAAATGGTCAGTACAAGAAATGCAACTTAAATTGAGTACAATCATAACCTTGGTCGAACCAACACTCTTCAAAGTAAGACCTGGGAGCATTGCCATGTGTTTTTATCAGTTTGATACCCAAAGTATTGTTTGAACATGACATGGTTAACAAAGTATTCCCCCATTAATTCACGTGTTATTTGAATTTTTGTCTAAATTGGGTCTTTTCTTGAAATATTCATTGAAAAAAACACTGAATTTTCCAGTTTTTTTTCCATTTTCCTTTGTGAAATCTTACTGGGTATGTCTTCCAGGTAAGCTTCTATAATGGACGAAGCGCCTAATATAGACATCATTATCTTCTCAACCATATCTGATGCCGTACAAATTGTCAGGATATTGGAAACTAAATCGAGGTAAATCTCGAGTGTTTGCTCGCACATTCCCATTTGGAAGTTCTTTAATAACTTTCAGTTTTTGAACGACATAACGGTCACAACCAGTTTGTATCAACATTAATAACATCATATAGGCGCTCGGGTAACACATTCCCTCTGTAACGTCGCAGAGGTCCGGTATTTGGAACTTTTTAGCCACCTGAAAATAAATAACAATATTTGAAATGTAAAATTGCTTTGTTAACACACACCTGAGTAGCTTACTGTACAGGGAAATAAACTTGAATGTTTGAACATGATATGGTTAACAAAGTATTCCCCCATTGATTCACGTGTTATTTGAATTTTTGTCTAAATTGGGTCTTTTCTTGAAATATTCATTAAAAAAACACTGAATTTTCCAGTTTTTTTCCATTTTCCTTTGTGAAATCTTACTGGGTATGTCTTCCTGGTAAGCTGTTTATCGCTGTTTTAGCACTTACGATACAAGATGTAATCATTCAACTCACTTAACGTATCGTCCCCCGTGTCGCAGTTGGTAGCGCGCAAGTTCTTTTGGAATAGTAAACCTGTTCCTGGGAGGTCCGTGTTTCGAACCCTACAGGCGACACATTCATGTAGGAAAACAACTATCAAATAGTCAGTACAAGAAATGCAACTTAAATTGAGTGCAATCATAACCTTGGTCGAACCAACACTCTTCAAAGTAAGACCTGGGAGCATTGCCATGTGTTTTTATCAGTTTGATACCCAAAGTATTGAATTCGGTAGAACGCTGACCAATCAAATGGGTAAACAAACTCAAAACGACTTCTTTAATGGAAAAGGCTTCGTCAACTGTAAATGGTCGCCTAATATAGACATCATTATCTTCACAACCATATCTGATGCCGTACAAATTGTCAGGATATTAGAAACTAAATCGAGGTAAATCTCGAGTGTTTGCTCGCACATTCCCATTTGGAAGTTCTTTAATAACTTTCAGTTTTTGCACGACATAACGGCCACAACCAGTTTGTATCAACATTAATAGCATCATATAGGCGCTCGGGAAACTTATTCCCTCTGTAACGTCGCAGAGCTCCGGTATTTGGAACTTTGTAGCCACCTGAAAATAAATAACAATATTTGAAATGTAAAATTGCTTTGTTAACACAAACCTGAGTAGCTTACTGTACAGGGAAATAAACTTGAATGTTTGAACATGACATGGTTAACAAAGTATTCCCCCATTGATTCACGTGTTATTTGAATTTTTGTCTAAATTGGGTCTTTTCTTGAAATATTCATTGAAAAAACACTGAATTTTCCAGTTTTTTTCCATTTTCCTTTGTGAAATCTTACTGGGTATGTCTTCCAGGTAAGCTGTTTATCGCTGTTTTAGCACTTACGATACAAGATGTAATCATTCAACTCACTTAACGTATCGTCCCCCGTGTCGCAGTTGGTAGCGCGCAAGTTCTTTTGGAATAATAAACCTGTTCCTGGGAGGTCCGTGTTTCGAACCCTACAGGCGACACATTCATGTAGGAAAACAATTATCAAATGGTCAGTACAAGAAATGCAACTTAAATTGAGTACAATCATAACCTTGGTCGAACCAACACTCTTCAAAGTAAGACCTGGGAGCATTGCCATGTGTTTTAATCAGTTTGATACCCAAAGTATTGAATTCGGCAGAACGCTGACCAATCAAATGGGTAAACAAACTCAAAACGACTTCTTTAATGGAAAAGGCTTCGTCAACTGTAAATGGTCTCCTAATATAGACATCATTATCTTCACAACCATATCTGATGCCGTACAAATTGTCAGGATATTGGAAACTAAATCGAGGTAAATCTTGAGTGTTTGCTCGCACATTCCCATTTGGAAGTTCTTTAATAACTTTCAGTTTTTGCACGACATAACGGTCACAACCAGTTTGTATCAACATTAATAGCATCATATAGGCGCTCGGGCAACATATTCCCTCTGTAACGTCGCAGAGCTCCGGTATTTGGAACTTTTTAGCCACCTGAAAATAAATAACAATATTTGAAATGTAAAATTGCTTTGTTAACACACACCTGAGTAGCTTACTGTACAGGGAAATAAACTTGAATGTTTGAACATGACATGGTTAACAAAGTATTCCCCCATTAATTCACGTGTTGTTTGAATTTTTGTCTAAATTGGGTCTTTTCTTGAAATATTCATTGAAAAAAACACTGAATTTTCCAGTTTTTTTTCCATTTTCCTTTGTGAAATCTTACTGGGTATGTCTTTCAGGTAAGCTTCTATAATGGACGAAGCGCCTAATATAGACATCATTATCTTCTCAACCATATCTGATGCCGTACAAATTGTCAGGATATTGGAAACTAAATCGAGGTAAATCTCGAGTGTTTGCTCGCACATTCCCATTTGGAAGTTCTTTAATAACTTTCAGTTTTTGCACGACATAACGGTCACAACCAGTTTGTATCAACATTAATAACATCATATAGGCGCTCGGGTAACATATTCCCTCTGTAACGTCGCAGAGCTCCGGTATTTGGAACTTTTTAGCCACCTGAAAATAAATAACAATATTTGAAATGTAAAATTGCTTTGTTAACACACACCTGAGTAGCTTACTGTACAGGGAAATAAACTTGAATGTTTGAACATGACATGGTTAACAAAGTATTCCCCCATTGATTCACGTGTTATTTGAATTTTTGTCTAAATTGGGTCTTTTCTTGAAATATTCATTGAAAAAACACTGAATTTTCCAGTTTTTTCCATTTTCCTTTGTGAAATCTTACTGGGTATGTCTTCCTGGTAAGCTGTTTATCGCTGTTTTAGCACTTACGATACAAGATGTAATCATTCAACTCACTTAACGTATCGTCCCCCGTGTCGCAGTTGGTAGCGCGCAAGTTCTTTTGGAATAATAAACCTGTTCCTGGGAGGTCAGTGTTTCGAACCCTACAGGCGACACATTCATGTAGGAAAACAACTATCAAATAGTCAGTACAAGAAATGCAACTTAAATTGAGTACAATCATAACCTTGGTCGAACCAACACTCTTCAAAGTAAGACCTGGGAGCATTGCCATGTGTTTTTTATCAGTTTGATACCCAAAGTATTGAATTCGGTAGAACGCTGACCAATCAAATGGGTAAACAAACTCAAAACGACTTCTTTAATGGAAAAGGTTTCGTCAACTGTAAATGGTCGCCTAATATAGACATCATTATCTTCACAACCATATCTGATGCCGTACAAATTGTCAGGATATTGGAAACTAAATCGAGGTAAATCTCGAGTGTTTGCTCGAACATTCCCATTTGGAAGTTCTTTAATAACTTTCAGTTTTTGCACGACATAACGGCCACAACCAGTTTGTATCAACATTAATAGCATCATATAGGCGCTCGGGCAACATATTCCCTCTGTAACGTCGCAGAGCTCCGGTATTTGGAACTTTTTAGCCACCTGAAAATAAATAACAATATTTGAAATGTAAAATTGCTTTGTTAACACAAACCTGAGTAGCTTACTGTACAGGGAAATAAACTTGAATGTTTGAACATGACATGGTTAACAAAGTATTACCCCATTGATTCACGTGTTATTTGAATTTTTGTCTAAATTGGGTCTTTTCTTGAAATATTCATTGAAAAAACACACTGAATTTTCCAGTTTTTTCCATTTTCCTTTGTGAAATCTTACTGGGTATGTCTTCCAGGTAAGCTGTTTATCGCTGTTTTAGCACTTACGATACAAGATTTAATCATTCAACTCACTTAACGTATCGTCCCCCGTGTCGCAGTTGGTAGCGCGCAAGTTCTTTTGGAATAATAAACCTGTTCCTGGGAGGTCAGTGTTTCGAACCCTACAGGCGACACATTCATGTAGGAAAACAACTATCAAATGGTCAGTACAAGAAATGCAACTTAAATTGAGTACAATCATAACCTTGGTTGAACCAACACTCTTCAAAGTAAGACCTATGGGAGCGTTGCCATGTGTTTTAATCAGTTTGATACCCAAAGTATTGAATTCGGTAGAACGCTGACCAATCAAATGGGTAAACAAACTTAAAATGACTTCTATAATGGAAAAGGCTTTGTCAACTGTAAATGGTCTCCTAATATAGACATCATTATCTTCACAACCATATCTGATGCCTTACAAATTGTCAGGATATTGGAAACTAAATCGAGGTAAATCTCGAGTGTTTGTTCGCACATTCCCATTTGGAAGTTCTTTAATAACTTTCAGTTTTTGCACGACATAACGGTCACTGACCGTTTGTTTGTATCAACATTAATAACATCATATTGGCGCTCGGGAAACATATTCCCTCTGTAACGTCGCAGAGCTCCGGTATTTGGAACTTTTTAGCCACCTGAAAATAAATAACATTATTTGAAATGTAAAATTGCTTTGTTAACACACACCTGAGTAGCTTACTGTACAGGGAAATAAACATTGATTCACGTGTTAATTGAATTTTTGTCTAAATTGGGTCTTTTCTTGAAATATTCCTTCAAAAAACACTGCATTTTTCCAGTTTTTTCCATTTTCCTTCGCGAAATCTTACTGGGTATGTCTTACAGGTAAGCTGTTTATCGCTGTTTTAGCACTTACGATACAAGATGTAATCATTCAACTCACTTAACATATCGTCCCCCGTGTCGCAGTCGGTAGCGTGCAAGTTCTTTTGGAATAATAAACCTGTTCCTGGGAGGTCAGTGTTTCGCACCCCACAGACGACATATTTTTTTTTCTATTTTCTTTATTTTTTTCAATGTAAACATATTTGAAGTATCAAATTGGTCAACAAGAATATATTTTACAGTGGCATAAAAATGTACAAATCTGGTGGCTTGCCCCTTTAACAGTAAACAAGACTTTTGAACATATTACACTCTTTGCATGCTAGGTAAAATGTCAAGAACTTAAGTTAGTATTGATGGATTATGATGAGAGTTGATGACTTGTGTAGATAGCTTATGTGGATTGTTAGCTTGGAATTGGTATTGATTGGGGTAGGGAACAAGTTCAAGGTCACTTTAACAAAACAATTGAAAAGTGTTTGGGTTTTTTACCCAACAACTTTTAGTTAAAATTGATGTATAGTGATGAATCTTAGTGCTGATTGGACTTGCTACTGAAGTAGATCAATGATTTCCGTACATGTAATTCATTGACTATAATTCCTGATTGCCCATATTAAAAACCTGGTTTTGTCGCATTGTGGCGTCTCTTGTTCATTCTTTATTTGATGTAAGAATAACTATTTAAACCTAAATTCGCTAATTCGAGTTTTTCTATTCTATGTCAAAGGTTCCCCCACCTTTCTTTCTTATAGTATACTTTAGTTTAGGTGTGTCCAATTCATGTGATGGACCTTTTGGGAGATGGTCGGATCTATTGGACGGATCCGGTTCGTCTCCTGCTCCGCATTGAACAGCTGGCGCCGGACTCCATGGGCCATCTTCAACACAAGCTTGTAGGCGTCTAAAATAAAAGTCCTTCCAGTTATTCTTTATAAATATAATAACTCGAAAAGTCTGTGTTTGTTTAACACTTATGTATTATATGTTGATATATAACTTCACAGTTATTAAAGTAAAGATTTTGTACTTCGACTATATGTGATATTAAACAATACGAATATTATTTCCCATAGTTTTTGAGATACACTTGCAACGTTTGACTTCAATATTATCACAGTCCACATGCAAAAGCATGCCTTTTTGGTTTTAATGCAACACATTCTGAAATACATTTTCCATTTGTTTCTGATGTTCTCTTTCCAGGCACTTTTTTATTGACATCACTATGCAATGGATGATACTTTGGAAATTTAGACAGATCATACAAACAAACATTGTTTAATGAATATAGAATTTCCTCCACTATGTTAGTAATTCGTAGTCATAAACATCAAACCTACTGTGAAGACATTGTAAAAATTATTATGCTATGGATAAACGTTTCTTACTTGAAAATGGTATCGATAGTTAAGCATATGGACATTATAACACAACATAGATAGATAATTCTTATGTGCAAGTTGGAGGTCGTCCTCGCTGTTAATAACTTCTTATTAAAAGATTAAAATGCATTTTTTTTAACCATGAGTTAAAGCATCATTTCCTCACTAAGACCCAAATTGGTCCTTTGTGATGCGTAAAACCACATACACACTCACGCGGAATTTCTTCACTCTTCTCGATCCACATAATTAAACAAACTTTTACAGTGTCATAGTCGAGGAGATTAAACTCCTCAATTATCACAAATATATTGCGGCATTTTAACCCCAATTTTCAATATGCCGTACATTGAGTGAAAGAGTATAGGACTTACTTTAAGGCATTATATACAGCATTTTTTGCAAGGCGTGGTTAAGTCAATGCATTTGCATATAAGCAAATTATTTTATAAAACGTGGCATTAAAAGACTGTTTTAATTATACTGTATAAAAATACCATCAAATGAAAGTAATACAAACATAGTTATACAAACAATTTAAACATTATAAGAAGTAGGTAACAAGATACCTCACACCAGTCTAGTAAATAATATACTGTAATCCACAATATAGCAAAAAAAGATCATAGGTAAATAATACTGAGTTTATGCACGTGAGGTAAGTACGGTCATCATCACAGAAATGACAGCAATGGCCACTAATGGTCCATTAACAGCCCACATTCTATCTCTGGTCGTAACTTCGTGGTGTAAGTAATTAAATGGTCACAAAAATGTCACGAACGTCTCTCAGTTAGGTATCACCCCTAGTCCCGAATATGAAATACAATGTATAATGATTAAAACAAATTGCATCAAACTGTTTATTGCACTAAAACCTCAGTTTCCGCCTCTTAAGGGAACAACGCAATATAATTCAGCTTAATTCTCGACAATGGTTCTGACGTATCGGCAAAATGCTCCAGATTCGGTGTAGAGGCGAATTTGCCTGTCATTAAACCCTCGCCAGGACCATTTCCTGACCTACCACCACAATGAATAAACGCCAGGACCATTTCCAGACCTACCACCACAATGAATAAACTGAGGTAATTTCTTAAACCCTCGCCAGGACCATTTCCTGACCTACCACCACAATGAATAAACTGAGGTAATTTCTTAAACCCTCGCCAGGACCATTTCCTGACCTACCACCACAATGAATAAACTGAGGTAATTTCTTAAACCCTCGCCAGGACCATTTCCTGACCTACCACCACAATGAATAAACTGAGGTAATTTCTTAAAGCCCTATTTCCTGCGGGATTATGTATATGTATAATATGGAAATGGTGACATCTGTCAAAGTTTTCACCGCGGACACTATCAAAGCCACAAATTATATCTCTGTTTAACTTTATAGTCCTGGGCTAACCTAACTTCATTTATTAACGAATCCATAGGAACGGAGTCACTAGTCAAAGGTCGCTTTGTGTATCGAATCGATCACATGTTTCTTCGTAAATATATATAGGTTGATCTGCCAGCGGTTGGACCGTTGCAGAAGGATCTGTTTGTATAAAAACGCTTACAATCCCAATCTTCGTTATAATCGGAGAGACCGATCTGGTTTTGCGGAACATCAGGCCAATTTCCCTTACCTTTGGAAGGTAATTTTAGTCTTTTACGGCGGTAGCCTGTTCTTACGTTTGGTTTAGTTGGTTCATGGTTTTTACAAATTTTCGACGCCTTAATGATATTGGTATTGTCCCATTCTGGCATATTATATAAAAACAGAGTTTTTGCAGCTATAAACAGAGAATTTAATTCTAAAATTTGGGATTCATGATTGAATTTCAACACAGAAAAGGGATCCTATATAGAGATATTGAGTAGCTATAAATTAAACTTATCTTCGTCAATTCATATATGTGGCCCTAACCAAATGAAAAAAAAAATCAAGCCAGTGTTATTTATTGTCTACAAACGGAATATTACAAATGTATGTCAAAAAAGAGAAATTAAATGTTTATCAATTAATATATCAATAATGAGGTCACGGTCTGTAACGATTTAGTTTGCGTATTAGTACATATTTTATGTTTATATGTGAAGTAATACATATAATGCAAGGCAGTACATTTTAAATGAATATTCAAATGCGAATAAGCAAAGTATAAAAAAATAAACCTTTTCCCCTGGGCCCCTTCGCCCTTTTCACGCATTGGTGTCTGTAACAAGCGTTTTATATATTAGTAAAACGAGTATAAATGCGGTCATATGTATAACGTCAGAATATAAACTTTAATGTTGAAACGTGAATAAGCGAAGTATAAAGACTTACCCTCTCATGGAGCAGCTTGTGGATTCTCTCCACCTCCTCCCTCATTTCCCAAAATATTAAATATTCCCTATACCTAAAGGAATTTTTTTTGTCCTTTATTACATCATGTATATGAATAAACGTATCACTCAAAAATGGGCTCATACATAGGAACTTTTTAGTTCCAATCCGAGCATTTTCCATAGCCACATGACCACTTCGGTT
This sequence comes from Mya arenaria, assembly GCF_026914265.1. Taxonomy (NCBI): domain Eukaryota; kingdom Metazoa; phylum Mollusca; class Bivalvia; order Myida; family Myidae; genus Mya; species Mya arenaria. Next base: position 62,653,872 of record NC_069128.1, read on the forward strand.
TCTTTTTACGGTGAAGCTCATGTTTTTTGTTGTTTTTTTTAAGTTAAAAAAGCACGGTGAAAACAACATGTTACACTCTTTTTTTATAGTGTTTTCAATCTAGGTGGTTTAGTGGGGGGGGGGGGGGGGGGTTCTCTCACACCAGCGACTAACTTGTTGATTGGTTAATAGAATATCATATAATTGTACAGTCGTCCAATTCTTGTTGATGATTGGTAAACTTAAAAAAATAAAACATCTGCTCAAATGCTTTATTTTAATTGGAGGTGACTCGTTTTCAGATATGATTGTTTTCATCACAACAACCATCATCAGCCTTGTGTTTTATTCTTTCACTGACATTCTTATAGAAATAATTTTACTTTTACATGATAAGATTATGAGAAAGTTTGCAAATCTCGAACTACCTGCTAGGAGATATCCATTGAGAGATCGAAGACAACCTGAACGTTTGGCATATAATTAGATTATTTTTTTCATTTTCTTTCACATAGTTTAATGTTCTTTCCAAAGTGACTTACTAGTATAAAAACATTTTTGCTGTTATAACTTAAGTGTTTACAATTTTAAATTGTTTTACAAAAAACTCATCCTCGTTATAAGTTATGATATCCACTTTTTACCTCATAAGTTTTGATATGAAACATTTTAAAATGTGATCCATGTTTTTATTGTGCTCAAATAGCTGTATACTGTGATTGTTGTTACTTATAAGTCATGAGTAATGGTCCAGAATTAAAGTATCCCCCAAAATGGGCTTATACATAGGACTTTTTTGGTTCCTATGCGAGCATTTGCCATCACCACATCACCACTTCTGTTCCTTTTTCGGTGAAGCTCATTTTTTTAAAGTTAAAAATGCACGGTGGAAACAACATGTTACACTCTCTATTTATAGCGTCCTCAATACAGGTGGTTTAGGTAGGGGTTCTCTCAGACCAGCAACTAACTTGTTGATTGGCTAATAGAATGTCATATAATTGTACAGTATAAAGACCTACCCACTGACCTAATGGCTCATCGGCAGTGAAGGTGTCTGTAACAAGTGTTTAATATATTAGTACAACGAGTATAACGAAAGAATGAATAGTTTAATGTTGAATCGCGAATAAGCGAAGTATAAAAATAAAGACCTACCCTCTGAGCTTGGCTCATCGGCGGCGGCGGAGCTGTCTGTAACAATTTAGGTTGCGTATTAGTACATATTGTATGTTTATATGTGAAGTAATACATATAATGCAAGGCAGTATACTTTAATTGAATATTCAAACGCGAATAAGCAAAGTATAAAAACACCTTTTCCCCTGGGCCCCTTCGCCCTTTTCACGCATTGGTGTCTGTAACAAGTGTTTTCTATATTAGTAAAACGAGTATTTATGCTGTCATATGTATAACATAAGAATGTATACTTTAATGTTGAAACGCGAATTACCAAAAAATTTCTTAATCAAGTCATATATTCATGTAAGTAATTTTATTGAATTTAGCGTTTAGTAAACACATAACTTCTTCTCATGAAACATCTTGTGGCAAGTCTCCACCTGCTCCCTCATCCCACAAAATATCATGTGTTCTTCATAGCTGAACGAAATTTTTTTGTCTTCTGATACATCATGCACATGCATGAATGTATCCACCAAAAATGGGCTGATACATAGAGTTTTTTCGCTCCTATGCGAGAGTACGCCATAATGGCATCGCCACTTCTATTTCTTTTCACAGTAAAGCTAGTAGTAAGGGGGTCACTCTACAGGCACTCTACAGGCTGTTCTTTGTGTGTAACTATTTTTGATAACAGCAGATGTCTGACGGTTAGGGTCAAGTGAGTGTTACTTATTTTGTAGAAGCTACTTGGTGAATACAAAGCTGGCTAATTGATCTAGAGAAAAAGCGTTTCTTACTGGGCCGACATTATTAGACGCCGTGAACTGTATGTTTTATTTTCATTGTGTGTAACTATTTTTAATAACAGCAGATGTCTGACGGTCAGGGTCATTTTGTAGCAGCTGCTTGGTGTAAAACTTGTAGTATTACATAGCTGACTAAACGCACGGTCCGTGTCTCATTGACCACACTTTAACTATCAAGGGTGTGAGTGGTTGTGTAAATTAACCCTTTGTCCCGTCAATTGAAAAGGCACTTATAAAGTCCGATTCAATGAACGATATCAACTTTCACCTGCCCTATAAATTGGAGAGTCCTTGATATTAATTCGTGCATAGAATAGTGCTCTCATTATTGTGCGAGCCCTGTCAAAACGACCATAATAATCAAAGAAGCCAACTCTTGCAGGTAAATCATATTTATTGTACAAACCAATTTATTTGACAATAAATGTACAATGTTAAAATGTTGTATGTATAATATTTACAATAATGAGAGGTAACAATCTTTGAGAGATTAGATTACATTGCATTATTGTATGTATGACATATTTTTAACACATGATTTTTTTTACTTGATAATTTTTAATAAAAAACAACAACAATGTTTTTCATAGGAGAAATGCAAATGTTGATTAAATGAAAGTCTATGAAACAATAACACACTATATTATATGGTGTTTTTTCCAAACTCTGATCAAATGAGTATGTATCAGTTACATTTCTACTGTCTGGTTATTAAAAAGTGTGCAAAATGAATATTTCAAACAACGTTTTAAACAATAATTAACGTCCCTAAAAACGACTGAATGATATCGGGCTTTTTCAATGATGATATATGATGTAATAACAATACAATCGTAACGGTTGTTGAATCCTCTGTCTTAATTGTAAAGCCAATGGTCTTATTGTCAGATGAATTTATGAACTTGATTACCAAGGTTTCAAATTCGGTGGACCTTTGACCAATTAATTGCGTATACAAATTTGATTATTTCCTCTATTATACGGAATGCTTTGTCAATTGATTTTTTTTTTATAAATTCTATCGTCAATGAGTCCATACCAAATTTTGTATAAATTATCAGGATACCTGAATCTTATTTCGGTGCTTTCTGTTTGTTTGGATATTGTTGTCCATCGGGTATCACCTTGATCAGTTTCAATTTCTGGACAACATATTGTCCCATTCCAGTTTGAACCAACATCAAAAAGGCACTAGAAAAATATACGCCTTCTGTTACATCACATAATTCTGGTATGTGGAACCTTTGAGCGACCTGAAAAACAACAACAACAATATTTAAAGGTATTATCCTGTTTAGAGACACACGCACACACACACGCACGCACGCGCGCGCGCGCGCGCGCGCACGCCTAGAGTCCAAGCACAAACAAACAGACAGTGCATACATCATAGTAATTATATCAGTAAAATACAGGTTGACCGCCTTGAAACACAGGTTCACAAGGGGTTTAAACTATAATTTTTTTTTTTTACTACTCAATCTAAAACTTACCTCAGCATTTATCAATAATTTATAAAATTAAAAAGTATATGTCTCATTAGAGTCTGTCTTAACTTGACAAATGTGAAGAGAAAAGTAGGACACAATTGAATTTAATAACATAACATAGATATATATTTTTTATGTATAATTGATGGCATGTACATTTGTTTACAAAATAATCTTTTAGTTTTTAGATGAAAAAAAAATGAAAAAAATGTGATGTTGTATTTAAATAAAATAAAATTATTAGAAAAATGTATTTTTTGTTTATGTATTATTTTTATACACCACGACCTCTTCAGGTTCAAACTGAATTTTTAAAAAAAAAATATGATAACGTTGAATAATAAAAATACATACTAAAAGCGATGTTTAAGAGTTTTATATAATACAAGTTCTTAAGAACATGATAATGAAATATTGAATTATTTTCTACTATCTATTCCAATGAATACTATCTATTGAGTTGAAGATTACTATGAGTAATGCGTTAAAAGAGAAACAAACTTACCGACCTCGCTGTAAATAGCATTATGGCTTTCTTATTAAAATATTAAAATATAATTAATTTAAAAAAAAGAAATCCATGAGTATAAACATTATTACCTCACTAACACCAACACTAACATAGGTGGTGCGTAAAACCGCACACACATTCACGAGGAATGTTTTCACCTCTTTCCAAAAACATACACAAAAGTCTTTTACTCTTTCATAATCAAGGAGATTAAACTCCTCAATTTACACAAACAAATTACGAGAGTTAGTCCCCCATTTACAAAACATTGAGAAGGCAATACATATAGTGTTGTCACAATACATCATGTATGGAAAGAAGAAAAAAATCAATGGTCATGGTTTTTATATCATTGTGTGACGCTGTGTCGGACCGTATTTGGTACAAAAACGAATATGGTACAAATTTGTACCATATTCGGCCGAATATGGTACAACTGTCTAATTGTACCATATACGTATCTGCAGTTTTGGGGTAAAATGCCTGACCAAATATGGTACAAACTTGTACCATATTCGGATGAAAAATGTACCACATTCGTTCCGAATATGGTACACACTCATCATCGTCATCGTCATCATCATCATCGTCATCATCATCATCATCATCATCATCATAACTACAATTTGCATCAACGTCATCAATACCATCATGAAAATAATCATCATCGTCATCATCATCATCATCATCATCATCATCATCATCAGCAGCATCATCATCATCATCATAATCATCATCATCGGCGGCCGGTAATCATTGGCGTCAACATAATAAAAAACTTTTTTCATCATCATCATTATAATCATTATCATCGGCCGATAAACATCGCAGTTATCATCATCACAATCATCAAACCCCAATCATCATCACCATTGTCATCATCATCAATTACATCATCATCGTCACCATTAACGCCATTATCATCATCATCGTCATGATGATGACAAAAGTTTTGATGATGATGACGACGATCAAAATTACCGTCATCATCATCATCACAAACTTTTATCATCATTGTCATCATCATCACCATCATTATCACCACAATCATCAAGGTCATCATCATCATCATCAACACCATCATCATCATCACCATTATCATCATCGTAATGAAGATCACAAAAATGTGATGATGATAACTGCGATGTTTTTCGGTCGATGGTGATGATGATGACAAAAGTTTTGTAATGATGATAACGACGGTCAGCACATCATCATCATCATAATCTACCGATAAAAATCGCCGTCAGCATCATCAAAACACATTTGTCATCATAATCATCATCATTATAATAATCATCATCGACCGATAAACATCGCTGTCATAATCATCAAAATACGTTTGTTATCATCATCATCATCATCATCATCATCATCACATCAATTATCAACACCCCAATGATCATCATCGTTGTTATCTTCACCAACACCACCATCATCATCACCATCAAAACCAACATCATCATATCCATTATCATGATCGTAATGGTGATCACAAAAGTTTTTTTTGTGATGATAATGACAGCGATGTTTTCGGTCGATAATGAGGATGTTGTGATGATGATGACGACGATGAGAATATCATCATCATCATCGGCCAATAAACATCGCCATCATCATCATCACAAATATTTTGTTATCATCATCATCATTATCATCATCGTCGGCCGATAAACATCGCCGTCATCATCATCTAAAATCTTATCATCATCATTATAACCATCATCATCGTCCGATAAACATCGCTGTCATCATCATCCCAAAACGTTTGTTATCATCATCATCATCATCATTACCATCATCATCATCACCACAATCATCAAACCCCAATCATCATAACCACTGTCATCATCATCACCACCACCATCATCATCACAATTGTTTTACCATCATCATCATCACAAATGTTTTGTCATCATCATCATCACATATTCATTTTACATTTTGTATTTTATAATTTGTTTCATTCAAGAGATTCAACAAACTTGTACTTTTTTCATTTATTGGTATACTGACAGGATTTTTCAAAGTAATATTGAAGAACATAGAACAGCATTTAAATTTTAATCCAACTGTAGCATTTTGACCAGACATAATATACATATATACATTCATTTTAGTAGCAGCCAAAATATCCCAAATGTGCTTCGTAAAAAGTTACCATTAAATGAGCAAATGACAACAAATTTCCGGTAGAAGAACATAATCATCAATCACAAAAATAACATAACAGGTTTCCAAACACCGATATACATGTATATTTCACCTGTAATGTCTGTACATGACATCTATGATATCATACCAGCCGATTCCACTAACACGCAAACGCAGCCATGCGTTTGCCCATTTTGGCCCCTTGATGATTTCTTTTATTGCCGAAATAAGACCGCTGTTTCTGCCCGCTCTTGTTAATAGGAAACGAACGCTAACAGGATTTCTGTTACTAGTATCTAGTCCAATATCCGGCCGAATGTAAATTCTAGGTGTTTGCAAACTCATTGACCTTATTAAATCTCTAAAGGGTTTGCCGACCTTCGCCAACACAAACTGGATTGACGGGTTTGATTGTATGCAGAACTTAAAAATTTCAACTTGAATGTGAAGTGGTAACATCAGAAATGGAAAAGTCGTTCGCCTCTGTGCCCTCCTATTGTTTATCATATCTTGAAGCTCTTTCAGGGCTGAACACACAGAGACGTCACCGTTGTCGCCGGAGTCACCGTTGTCGCCAGAGTCACCGTTGTCGCCGGAGTCACCGTTGTCGCCGGAGTCACCGTTGTCGCCGGAGTCACCGTTGTCGCCGGAGTCACCGTTGTCGCCAGAGTCACCGTTGTCGCCGGAGTCACCGTTGTCGCCGGAGTCACCGTTGTCGCCGGAGTCACCGTTGTCGCCGGAGTCACTGTTGTCGCCGGAGTCACCGTTGTCGCCGGAGTCACCGTTGTCGCCGGAGTCACCGTTGTCGCCGGAGTCACCGTTGTCGCAAGAGTCACCGTTGTCGCCAGACGCAGCGTTGTCGCCAGAGTCATCGTTGTCGCCAGAGTCATCGTTGTCGCCAGATGCAGTGTTGTCGCCAGACGCAGCGGTGTCGCCGGAGTCACCGTTGTCGCCAGAGTCACCGTTGTCGCCAGACGCAGCGTTGTCGCCAGACGCAGCGCTGTCGCCAGAGTCACCGTTGTCATACGACTGTTCTAAGCGTGATATTATGTCCTTGTACACGCGTTGATTGATACGGATACTAACGTAATGCATGCCAAATCCTTCTGGGAAATACCCCAATGCAATTGTTCCAACATCACCATCGAACTTTCCATCTGCTGACACAATTGATGAGTGTTCTAGTCCTCGGGTACAAACTACCAGGCACTGCAAATTATATTCTCTCATAAGTGCAATGAGCGTGAGGTTGTCGCCGTATGTCCCATTCTTAGACATATTCTTAACGTATTCATCAAATGTTTCATCATAGACAAAAGTTTCATAGAAATATCTGTTTTCTACAATGTGATGGACTGCTTCCTTACGTAAAGCATCTACGTCTTTGTATATACCAATTTTACCAAGTTGATGCGATATAGCAGCAAATTGACAATTTCCATCCGGATTTGGGTCCATGGCAATATTCACCCCATCCAACAACTGCAGATTTTCATGGTGTGTTGAAACATGATAGTACTTAGTTCTGTGATTTTGTTTCTCTGAGCGGTTCTGTTTTAATGAATGTTTTTTAATTTTTCGTTGTTTCTCTAACGCAACAGTTAGGCTAGTCATGTTTTCGACCCCAACCGATTTGCTTACGAATCCAAGTTCGGGTTTGTTCGGTACTTGAAATGACACGATATAAACACCATTTCGTTTTACTTTTTCTACCTTGCCTTCGATAACATATCTTTTGGTTGGCACCCTGGATTTTCGAAAGGGATAGCGAATTAATACTGTCTCTCCTACTTTGTACTTGCTTGGGGAAGTTGCGTTTTTCAACAGCGACCTTTAAGCCTTTTTATTTGCTCGCCGTATGGTTTTCTTTATTTCACGAGAACTATGACGTTCTTTGGTAAAAACATGACTTCTTCCGTAGTAGGCTTCAAAGGGCGTGAGACCCCCAAGAACTCGTTTGAAACTTGTGTTTATGGCATAGGCTAAATCTTGAAGCCCTTCGACCCAGTTAAATCCACGTTTACTTTTTGTTGCAAATAGAATCTTGGCCTTTATAACTCTGTTTGACCTTTCACACTTGCCCTGTGATTGAGGATGATACGGCCTACTATTGATCATTTTGATGTTGTACTTGTTCAACAAAAGTTTCATACTAGGGCCTTTAAATTCCAGTCCGTTGTCACATTGGATGATGTCAGGGGCAAGGTTAACCATCAACACGTCCTCTAATGCCTTTGCAACTTCACGCGAACTCTTCGTTTTCAGGTGTTTTGGCATAACGTACCTAGAATAAACGTCCACGACTTGTAGAATATAACTGTATGTGGACCCCTTGTAGCTAACACTTTGATTTTTCATGTTAATTAAGTCAATCTGCCATCTTTTGCCTGGTTCCTCTTCTGTAATTGTCTTTGGCGTTGGCTTGTTTGTAAATCTCGGATACTTCTCATGGTAATACTTGCTATTGTACAGTATTTCAAGGATAGCTTGTTCCGAGAACCCCGTGTAATTTACTTTCAGTTTGTTGTAAATAACCCTTGCTCCACATCCTTTGTTTTCCATGAACATCTTCTCAACAAATCTAGGAAGATCTTCTTTCACAAGGACTTGCTTTCCGCCACACAATAAAGAACCCCGGTCACCAAGCTCGAAGTCCTTACGTTTTCTAATCATGGCCAAACAATTATTCTCTTCAGGTGTCCGTTTCTTCACAGGGACATCGAACGATCCGTTTAAACATCTGACAATAATGTCGTACTTCGACCTGGGCAAGCACCCTAATTGCTTCCTTTTTCTCCTAATTGCTTCCTTCATCTGAAATAATATAATAAGTTATTATACATTTATACTTCATTAGTTAATAGAGCTTGTATTGAACACCGCGTGTCGAAAACGAATGTCTCACGACATGAGCTGAGCTAAAATCACTCGTCTGATAGCTCCGCTAAAATTTACAATCCGAACTTCCGGGCAATATGCGCAATGAAAGTAGCAAGTACTTCATGTAAAGTTTCATTGAAATCCAACCGAATTCAAATTCAGGGGAAAAATAGCGGGCAAACTTATGGCGGTCAACGGACAAACGGTCTGTAGAAACCAATGCTACGTGGATGGAAGGGATATAAAGAAGGGGCCCTGGGGGCCTAGGTCGCTCACCAGAAGTCACGACTAGGCAGGGTTCGAAGGTCAAAGACCTATAAACTCCATAAAATTTAAAATGTTCAAATCTACAGATTAAAGGAGCTCGATCTGATTTTGGTGGAAAATACACTTTCGAAAAAAATTGTTTCCAAAAGTCGCTATTAATGATTTTGTGAATTGTTTGGGTTAATCTAAAAATACTGACCAGAGGACATTGCATGACATCAAATACAATCCGAAAAAATAACAAGATTTTTTATTTTTCAATTAAAATACACCAAAATTGGTATTTTTGTCCTATTTATTGAATAGGAATGGAATAGGCCGAAAATATCGCGTTAGTAGATCTAACGCGAAATCCATTTTCCATGCATTTTCAGTTGTTTTACGATAGAATTTCTTCGATATAATTCAATATCCTTTGGTCAGTAGTTTTAGATTAACCGAAAACAATTCACAAAATCATTAATACTTTAATAGCGACTTTTGAAACAATTTTTTTCGAAAGTGTATTTTTCACCAAAATCAGATTGAGCTGTAATAACTGTAAGGAAAATAAAGGCAAAAGCTTCAAAATTAAGTCACTTGGTCAAGGTTTAATTCATCAAAAGTCGAAAGTTCAATAGAAAATGTCACATAACAAATATCAAAGCTCTGGGCAAAGTGGTTTTAGAGAAAAAGATATATATTTTTAAATTTCTCTATATAATAATTATATAGTTAAACTAAGCGTTTTTGTACCAAATACTGTCCGACAGAGCAGTATAAGTATTTCAAGTATGTTTTCATTTATTTTATGCTGCTTTTTACTTTAATTTTCATTTTACAGTGATTAGCGTTTATTTTCTGGGTTATATGGAAATCCACACAGTCATTTGAACGTAAATGAACTAAAAAAGCATTGCAATTTGAAATGCTAACGTCTGACAAGCTTTACCAGTCGGTATATAATTTATTTATGAATCTTTAAAATAAATGTCTGTTTTCATGGGCAAATCTTGCCCAATGTTTGGCTTGGGAGTTCGTGCATTTTGTTTTCAGAAGAAAAGTTAACAAAAATGAAACAGTAGAAGTATGCAGATGTATATTATGTAAATATTCAACACAGGCACGGGACGGTGCCAATTTTTACCCCAGGGGCATAATTTGAACAATCTTAGTATAGGACCCCAAAATTATGTCACATACCAAAATTATGTCACATACCAAATATCAAACCTCAAGGCCTTGCAGTTTCGGACAAGAATATTTTTAAAGATTTCACTATGATTTGCCTTTTCGTTGCCATGACAACCAGAGTTCTTCATGAAATGGAATTCTTTGAACAACTTTGGTAGAGCTTGATGCAAGGACTATTCCTGCCAAGTTTCATTGAATTTGGCTTAGCGGGTTAGGAGGAGAAATCGTTTGAAGAAATTGTTGACGGACGCACGTACGGACGCACGCACGCACGGACGATGGACAACTTGCCATCACAATAGCTCACCTTGATCACTTTGTGCTCAGGTGAGCTGAAATGTATCTTGAGAGCTGATGATGGACAACATTTTTCATGAAGTTTCATGACTGTAGCTTAAATATTCTAGCAGTTTAGGAGTTACGCACCCGGAAGGAATGCCACGGACAATTGGATAGACGGACGGACAACTGCAAATGCACTCTGAGGGGGGGGGGGGGGGGGGCATAAAACATAAAAATCAATGCATGTTAAAACATCAATGCATATTAAGACAACTGAAAAATAAAATTATGTACAGTACTTACTGTCAAGAATTCTTTTGAAGTTTGAAGAAAGTTTGGATTTCAATTCTTTCTAGTCGAAAATCACAACTTTTCTTGCCGACCGCCAAGTCAAATATGGTTACTGACTTCTGAGTAAGACTCGTGTGCAAAATTCCCGCCTTTTTAAAGCGGCACGTTATCAAAGAAAAAATCGGAAACTTCAAAGCTTTGTCGGCTTCTCAGCAATATGACGTCGGAACGACAAATCAACTTTACAAAGTAAGGCCAAATAAAACATTATGTCTGGTTCCGGTGACATGCCCCCAAAAAGTAGGTAGGGTAGGTCGGCATTTCTTTTTATTTTATTTATTTATTTATTTTTACTGATGCTGAGTGAAAGGTGATATAATAACGTTATTTTAATGTATATTTTGTGTGATTAAAGTCTTCTGTGCGTGCAACACTAAGCTTTTTATGTACTGTAAACATGCATAGTGTGCAAGCTGGAGGAGTTTTATGCACATTTAACCCTATAGGTTTAATAATTGTTTCTTTCTGTACGTGTTATATTTTGAAAATATAATTCGCTATAAACGAGACCATTTTCGGTGCTTGCTATGACTAGTACAGTATTTATGCAATTATATGGCAAAATCATGGGTTGTAGAACATTTTAAATTGACTGAATATCAGCGTAAAAAGAAGTCGCAGGGAATGCTTTACGTTGAATGCTTTAGTGCTGTGCAAATTCGTACATTTATTTAAAAATATGAGGTTTTGATTCGAACCTTGCCACAAGATCAATGTATTTCTATTTTCAAAATTTACTTTCCCTTAATCAAGACAACATATTATAGATTCAAAACTTAAACTAAAATTATTAAGTTTTGTTTTATTTTTAGAATGTTTACATGAACGCTTTAAAAACTTTCTTTACAATTCTCTTGAATATTGAGTAAAAAATCGGACCAATTTTTTCGTATTCAAATAAAAAAAAGTTTAGGGTCGGGCGAAAAAAATAGGTAGGGTCGGGTCACCGGAACCAGACAATTTTTTTCTTTTCGCCTAATGTTTAGGAATACAGTCACACCTGTCTAAAGCAGCCAGTCAAACATCCTTATTTTTGGAGAGATATATTCATTTAAAAGAGCTCAAAATCTCTTAAATCGGATTTTGGTGAAAATACACTTTCGAAAAAAAAAGTTTTAAAAATTTGAAAATTGCTATTAATGATCTTGTGAATTGTTTGGGTCAATCTAAAACTACTGACCAAAGGATATTGAATTATATCGAAGAAATTCTATCGTAAAACAACTGCAAATGCATGAAATATGAATTTCGTTAGTTATTTTTTCGGCCCAATTTCTTGTTTATTTTTCGGATTTTCTCATGCAATATCTTCTTGTCAGAAGTTTTAGATTGACCCAAACAATGCACGAAATCATTAATATGGCTGACGCGACGTCATTCGACCAATCGAATGCGACGTCGACATTCCTGCAACGACGTTTGCTTAAAGCAATCATATCTGGACAAAACCTACCAATTATTATTAAAATGTATTAAAATATAAGCATTAATACCGAGGGGTATTAAACGATCAAATTTTCCAAGAAGCGCTGGCGCGCTTCATGGATTTGCTCGCCTACCTTTACCCTTACAAGTTCACACTCTATGAACATAACCAAAATGCGATAATCCTCAAACTTTTACAGAGTTACCTGGAGCAAGCACGTCTCTAGTCTTAGAGTACTAGTACTTAGTAACCAGTACTAAGCAGATACATTCGCCAGTAATTGACAACTGCCCTACTTGAAACAGCGGTAGGGGAAGAATGACCGTAGAAATCATTTCGTGACCAATCTCCACGAAAGTATCTGGCCCGCCCGGGAATCGAACCCAGGCCGCCTGCGTGCCAATCTGACGCGCAACCGACTGAGCTAGCCGGCGAAACAGTTACACAACCAGCAAAATCCATGTAAAGTGTGGTTAGGTTAGCTGTTTCTGTTACTGCTAGTTACGACGACGACGACGACGACGATGATGATGATGATGATGATGATGATGATGATGATGATACTTTTGTCACTTCCAATATTAGGTTAATACAATGTATTTGAGTTTGAAAAAAAGTTTACACATTGGCAGACTATTTCATTTATTAAGAAATACATAATTTATGTACCATATACGTAGGCCATTTTCATTTTATGAGTTTTTTTGGTATGTACCAAATACGTTTTGGCGAGCATAGAAAAACTTATTCCAACCGAATATGGTACAATGTTTGTACCATATTCGGTCGAAAATTGTACCATATTCGGTCCGAATATGGTACATTTGTACCATATTCGACCGAATATGGTACATTTGTACCATATTCGTTTTTGTACCAAATACGGTCCGACAACGCTGTATGCATGGCATAGTCTAATTTATCTATAATGAGAATCTGCACTTTTTAAAAAGAGATAACATTTCAAATGTCTCACCTCTAAAGTTGTTAATGTGGATGCTAATGGTGTCGCCGTCAACTGAAAATGTCAAAAGTAACCATTTTTAATTTACATTTTATTAGATCATTGTTACTATTCAGCAAAAACTTTTTAGTAGATGTACTCTTATCGTTTAATTAAAGAGAACTTTAATCGTACGAGATCAGCCTCCTCTGTTGATAGATCCATTGCCAAAACAGATGTCTCCCATACAGACATAAGACTATTGTAGTCAAGTTTATCTAGTGTTATGTCGAAAAACAAATCCAAATTTTCTCTCTCCGTACGCATTATACAAATGTGATCTGATTGACTAAATCGATCAAATTGACATCCATAACAATGTTCTTTCACAATCTTTGGAAATGAGTTCAACACTGTCCTTGCATGTAATATTTTGAAGTAAGATTCAAATAACAATTTGATTGATGTATTATTTGAAACAGACGTCATTGTCATTAACTCCAAAGAGAAAATGAATTTGAAGATGTGTTCTTGTGGTTGGTAAACGCAATATGATGTGATGGATCTCCTCCAACCATCTTTATATATTCACAATCCTTTGAATGTTTACTATGCTCCGCCCAGGGGTTATCAGATGACTTCCACTGAAACAATGTCTTTCCACAACTAAAACATGTCACCTTGTCACCCACATTGGTATAGAAAAATTCGGCTTTGGCTAAACTTTGTTAAGTAGGGATTATTTGCTCCGGCCAAAACGTATAGGTGCTAAGGCGATCCTCATAAAATTTATACACTGGATGAGTATATTCCGAAAAAGGAATACCACTTTGAAAAGAAATACAATCTGTTTGATTCATTTTCACTGATTTTCAACAATTGAAGTTAAAAACAAGAATGTTTCCTTCAAATCATACAAGTTAAATAATTGGTTTGAAGATAGTCTTACGCGTCTGCAACCGTCTTCTACAATGATGACAGAACTATTTTTCCATGGTTTTATAGTTAAGACACATTCATTAGATAGAACACATTTAATTTTTTCTTTTTCTTTTTCGTGATGAACTGCCACTATGCTAACATCTGCATTAATTTTAAAATTGATCGCATCCAGTTGTGCTGGTGTCATGATTTTTACAATTATTGAACAAGGTAACATATAACAGTTTAAAGCTATTGTCTAGGAATATAGTCCTCAATATCTTTACTTTGAGAAAAGGTTAATAAATATGGTATAAATTCGTATGTTTCTTCATGTAACTGTGGCTCATTGCTATTGTATTCATCGACAATTGCTTGAAAGTTGGAATGTCTTAATAGGTTTATCATACGCCGATGGCTAGTTTGCATCCACCAATATATACTTAAAACTTCACAATCAGATATCCATGGTAACTCTGATCCACTCTCATCAAAAAAAGAATTTATCATTCTCTGATTTGCATCATACACTCTCAAATCCATACTTAATATTATGTTTACAGATATTAAAATATGTTTTCTTTCTAATAATAACACTATGATTAAGATTAAGTTGACAGATGTTGTCCATCGGGTATCACCTTGATCAGTTTCAATTTCTGGACAACATATTGTCCCATTCCAGTTTGAACCAACATCAAATAGGCACTAAAAATATACGCCTTCTGTTACATCACATAATTCTGGTATGTGGAACCTTTGAGCGACCTGAAAAAAACAACAACAACAATATTTAAAGGTATTATCCTGTTTAGAGACACACGCACACACACGCGCGCACGACTAGAGTCCAAGCACATTGAGACAAACAGTGCATACATTATAGTAATTATATCAGTATAAATACAGGTTGACCGCCTTGGAACATAGGTTCACTAGGGGTTTAAACTATAATTATTATTATTTTTACTACTCAATCTAAAACTTACCTCAGCATTTATCAATAATTTATAAAATTAAAAAGTATATGTCTCATTAAAGTCTGTCTTAACTTGACAAATGTGAAGAGAAAAGTAGGACACAATTGAATTTACGTTATCATACATATAATATACGTTAATTTATTATAAAATACTTACAAAGGAAATTCTACATAATACACTTGCTAACCGTTTTAGTTACGCCATTTGCGAGGGTTTCTCACTTCCATTTTCTCGGCATTTCTTTGTTCTAAAAGTAATAAAAAATGAAGGTTTAAACAAGAGTGATTCAATAAAGCTTTCGTCATTGGATAGCTTAAATGAATTAATAATGGTCATTGTAAACACAATAAAAATATAAAACAGACATACATAATAATGATCAATTAAATAAAATAAAAAAATAAATATATATATATATACAATTTATGTTCCAAGAGAGTATAAATGATATACCAAATTTCTATAAATAGTTTATAAACTTACCGCAGTTTTCCAAATTAGACGCCATTGTATATACTCATTAATAATGCCATGCGTCTGGACAAAATTATCTATAGTGGATCCAAGTATATACTCATTAATAATGCCATGCGTCCGGACAAAATTATCTATAGTGGATCCAAGTATATACTCATTAATAATGCCATGCGTCTGGACAAAATTATCTATAGTGGATCCAAGTATATACTCATTAATAATGCCATGCGTCCGGACAAAATTATCTATAGTGGATCCAAGTATATACTCATTAATAATGCCATGCGTCCGGACAAAATTATATATAGTGGATCCAAGTATATACTCATTAATAATGCCATGCGTCCGGACAAAATTATCTATAGTGGATCCAAGTATATACTCATTAATAATGCCATGCGTCTGGACAAAATTTTCTATAGTGGATCCAAGTATATACTCATTAATAATGCCATGCGTCCGGACAAAATTATCTATAGTGGATCCAAAATTATGTACATGACGGTACAGAAAGGTCTCAATATCACTGTTTTGGATAGTCTGAACTTCCTACCTGAAGCTGGCGGCGCTGCCCAAGGCATTTGGTTTGACAGAATTTAAAAAAAAGGTTGATTTCCCACTTTTTCAATACCAGAGATAACCAGACTTATATCGGACCTTATCCTCAAGCCACGAGCTTTGGGTGTGAGTTCATGAGTTCCTAAGAATGGGAAGAACTGTTGACTTGGCTCGAATCCAAGAAAGACGAGGAATTTTCTTTTAGATAGGAAATGTTAAGAGTATTGTCGAAGTGACGTTGACATTCTTCGACAAGCCTGTTTGAAATTCCGAGAGCTCCTTATAACAGCTACACATACTTTGCGCTGATGGATTTTAAGCCCACTTCATCTACTAAACGACATACCATCCAAAAGAGTCCGAACATAATGAGCGTGTGATCGTCCAAATCAGTGTTTATATCCAATGTATTACAATTGGTCAACAGCATACGTCTTCCACACTACTACTAAGGTTTGTGTTCATCTGTCTCACAAACGTTTTTGGTGTTATTTTAGTTCCAAAGTGAAACCCACTCTGATTGAGCAAACTCCGTTTCCCAACGCCCACCATTTTTAAATATTAACAGTTTGAAGACCATTTGTCATGTTCGTTCATGGCGTTGTCATATTTTTCCCAGTCTTTCAATTTAATGTCACATCGAAAACAAATCACCCGATCCGAAAGTCCGGTATAATAAAACCCGGCTTTAGCCACTTCGTACTTGTCAGGAACCATCTGTGGCGGATAGGTGTCAAAGGTTCGTAATCTATTCTCGTAATATTCCATTCCAAAAACTCCGGCTCGAAAAGCTCATTTAAAAAAAAAAAAGTTAAAATGCACGGTGAAAACACCATGTTACACTCTCTATTTATAGC
This sequence comes from Mya arenaria, assembly GCF_026914265.1. NCBI lineage: Eukaryota > Metazoa > Mollusca > Bivalvia > Myida > Myidae > Mya > Mya arenaria. The sequence continues at coordinate 62,671,055 of NC_069128.1, forward strand.
GTCCTCAATCCAGGTGGTTTAGGGAGGGGTTCTCTCAGACCAGCAACTAACTTGTTGATTGGCTTGTACAATATCGTATATTTGTACAGATGTCCAATACTTGTTGATGGTTGGTAAACTTAGAAAAATAACTCCTCTGCTCAAATGCTTTATTTTTATTGCAGGGTTACTTTTTGGCCAAAAAACTTCTAAGAACATTATGTTCGTTTTTGTCTACTAAATATCAACTCGTTGTTAGTCCTATAATTCAAAATAAGCAAAACTGACGTTCTTAATAAAAATGTATTGATTAAAAGATACTACGTTACTCATGAAATAATATGTGGCACAGGGACAAAGGATCAAATGATGTTTAGTTATGCCCAATAATATTGTTACTTTACTGTCCAAAGGCATTCGAGTAACACCGTAACAATTTTTTAAAGTAGGCTCTGACCAAATTACAAGAACAATTTCCAATGAATTTATAAAGGTTTTTCTATTCGACAGAAATGTTATAAAAAATTCTAAAACTTTTGTACATACAGGTATACATCATATTTCACAGTTCCAATATAACGTGTCTTATTGGTTTTCATAACCCAGACATCGCAAACATCATGCTCAGTGTAAGAAAACGAAATCACAAGGTTGAATAGGCCTATTAAAAGTGGTCCCTTAATAGCGATATGTTAGAGAAATGCCTAATTGTTGATCGTTTTGTCCCCAACTCCGGAAAAAAAAACAATAAAATCAACCGGTTCCTTAATATTAATTATAACACTAATGATTTTTGAAATACAAAACGAAAAAAAGCATTTCCCTAATAAATCCAAATATACTCGTATTATGATTCAAGTCAAAAACAACATAGGATTATTTGTTATAATTATTTTTTCAATAATTTTTTTTAGAAGGCAATTGAATTAGTCTTATCCTTTGTATATACTTTCACCACAGAAGGACATTTCAGCTTTTATTATTCCAATTATACTTGATACAAAGACTAAAATTGACTTGAGTCGGGCCCAACAGGTCGTGAATGTGGCAAGGTTTATGTTGGTTTTGTTGTCTTCGGGTAAGCAGTCTTTTTTGAAGGTCCATTCCATCTGGATGATGGATGTTTATTCAATTCTTCATTTATTTTGACCCGCCATTCTTCTTTGAGGAACTTTGTTCTGAATATATTCATACAGACGGACGCTATAGTAACTGACTTAAAAGGATCGACGGCACCAACCCACCTCTTTATTTCTGTCTTTCCTTTTGGACCCAATACGTCTTCATGTCTTCCTGTCGCTGACATTAACAAATACCTAAATGTCAAGCAGGCTTGTCTCAAAATATCTACATCGCTCCTACAGTATTCTAATATTTTCTTTCTAAAGTCAAAGACCTTTTCTCTTTTTGAAGTAAGCCAAGCCAAAAGGTCCTTTCTCTCTTTTTCACTCATGAAATCGACACCGAAATAGTAAGGCTCTGGATATGTACCGACATAGGATTGATTTCTATTCCCTCATCACTTTGGTCTTCAAGACAATTGATGATTTTATTGACCTTTTTCCTAAAATAGGGAATGTGTCTCCATGAGGTTTGCTGGGCTTGGACTTCTATCTACTTTATTGGATAGGCCGAAACAACGAAGTGTTTCTTCTGGTTACAAATCACCCTGACTTTGTTCGTGAGGGTTTTAGCGTACCCTTAAACACCGATGTTCCACTCCATCTCTTTTTCCAGCACAAATTATTTGAGGTCAGCTTTTCTCTATCAGGATGGTTGAAGCATTGCAATATACAAAACAGCATAATGTCCTTGTTCAAAAAGACAGAGGCGTCCGTGTCTTTTGCTAAATGATTTTGTGCAATGTGAGCGGATATACGTCCTTCGATGATGAAGAGCAGCAAAATGATAATGTAAACGTTATAGTGGAAAGACTAGTTGATCAACCATTTTCATTGGTCCGTTGGTTTTAAAACATGGTCAATCTTGCCACTGTTCGCTGATTGGTTCACGATTTGCGCCTGCGCGAACTCGACGGTCCATCTCTTCATTTGAGCTCCAGTTCAATCAGACACTAAGACACTAATACGTTCTAAGAATACCATTCTAAAATAAACCGATGATGATATAAACAGATCCCATTTTTGTAATTTTCCCGCCTTAATTTTCCCACCTAATTTTTCCGCCTTAATTTTCCTACCAAAAACGAAATTTTTGAATTTTCCCGCCAAATGTTTTTGCATATTCCCGCCTAAATTTCCCAAGCCACGCCATGACGTCATTCAAAATGGCGCTGGGGCGAAAGAGCTGACTATACTATTCCCCCCATAAAAGGGTTCATGCACATAAGCTTATGATCTCTATCCTTACATTCGCCCTATTTATCAATTTTTTGGCTTTTATCCCACAAAATATCTCATAACGAACGATACTCGTTTATCCTTCTTACTGTCATGTATGTGAATAAACGTCTCACCCCCAATAAAAAGGGTCACCGACATTGTCTTGTTTTCTCCAATTCTTACACTCACCCTCACCACCTCACCAATCTCGTTTCTTTTTACCGAGAGACTCATTTTCACGGTTGGTAGATTTAGAAGTTACCATCTAAACATCTGCTCAAATGATTTTTACCGCCATCAATAAATCATATTGAGCCTTTATTGACGTTTAGGTTTACTAAACATCAACTAATTGTATATCCAATTGTGGCCCTCTCTCGTTCTATGACCTCATAAAAAGAATATCACCAAGTTCTTAGAATCGTGATCGCAGTTTATTCATAGCAGTCTTTCCAGTTAATCTTAATATATATATATTTACACAACAAGTCCGTGTTCGTTTTAACTTAACGTTTTAATTTATTATATGTTGGTATATATTCTCCACAGTTATTTAAGTTTATACTTCGACTACATGTGATATGAAAATATAATACGAATATTGTTTCCGTATTTCTGGTATCATGAACGCCCTTGACGCGAATTGAGCGTTTCTCCAGGTCTGGCGTGGCTGATCAAAAGTGGGCAGGTATTTTATACTACGGCTCAGCCAAATGAGCACAATTTCCTTTTGGTTAATCGTGACTCTAGGCACAATAAATATGCCCGGCGTTACTTCTTTCAGTCTCAATCAGACAGTATTATAGCCAAAGCAGTAAATATAGTATTAAGGAAACTTTGTATCAGCAAATATAGCAAAATGTGGATTCAGCAAATTCATGCCAAAAACCTTGTATGTTTACACAACACACCTGTGTTTACAATTGAAATATCGCTTTTTAAGTAAAATACAAAAATAAATGTCGTAAGTGCATTAAATAGATTCAAAAATAAATGAATTAGTTCCACATTTACCGAAGCAATGGTGGCACAAAGATCTGGCCCCGGGACCTGGCCACCTATTCTTACATGGCACCATACCAAATTTCATGGCATAAATGTCCTGTGCAGGTTTTTGGTTCATCACTGTGTTTGCTTCACATGCTGGGGAATGGCATCCTTATCAACCAAAAAATGAGGTGACGTTATAATCTCTCCATGCAGAGACTTCCAGTTATGCCCTGGTGCGTGCGTGAGAATGTAAAGCATAACGTTGCATGGCAATTGAAATTTCCCCAGTCATAGCAGTTGCAAGAAGGTAGGACTCCACCAAGGTCAAGGTTGTACTGTCGACCACTAGAAACACAGGTTACAGTGAACAAATGATCCCAAGTCTTGTCAAATACACTCACGACTCACTTGTTATGAGTGACATACAGTGTTTTATGAATGATGATGCCTTACATGTGAGAAAGTTTGGTAGGTTTAGGAAGTAGCTCTCCGATACATTTTGCCTATTCTTTAAACATATCTAAGCAATAAAAATATCAATGCAATGCATTTTAACCAGTTAATCAATAATAAAATAAAAAAACAGCGTTTATTTATAAAAAAAGTATGGGCACTTTAGATGAGACAATACAAAATAAGGCGGATTGTAAAGTTATATGCAGTTGTCAGGAGGTAAAACGACATATGTGTGTTTGGTTTTTGGTATGTAGCATTAAGTAATGAGCAACATGGTGACATTGCTGGGTTATCCCTTGACCCCAGTGACGATTCCTTATAGTTGTCAGAGATACCAACTTCCATAATACTTTAGGTAGAACAATGTGTATGTTTGTTGTAACTTGTATGATATGCACAATTTTGCATCTCTTTTGTTTTGTTATCAAAAACATGTATTTTGTTCTCTTTAAGCAATTGAATATAACTATGCCTGTTTGTGCTCCATTTACTTCAGTTTATAGCTATAAGAAGAGCATTAAGTCTGTTTTTCCTTACCCATTAGGTCATTACAATTAGAAATCCATAAAGCTTGTTTGTCTTTCTTTTCTTTGGTCATTACTATGAGAACAGCATAAAGCATTTGTATTTGTATAAATAAAATGTAGGGTTTTAGTTAGGTTTTGGAAAGGACGGGGTGCTTAGGATGAAAAAAGCACCTGGTTTTGGGCAGTAAATAAATAAAACATTATGAATTTCATGGAAAATGCTTCAATGTTATATTAGGCTTCAACTACCAAACACGTAAAGTTTGTTTTACATTTTGATGATAATATTGATTTTATTCAAGCAAGCACAGTTAAAACAAATGTGTCGAGTCTGATTTCAAATACTGCAAAACACAAGCGATTCAATAAAACTTTTAGAGTGTTTTTTTTTTTAATGTTGACAACGTTTTTAAATTGACCGTGTTTTAAACAATCAGCCTATTATATGGAAATTAGGTTTAATTAATTGATATTGTCTTTGTTTGGTGAAATAATATATATGGAATATGACGGCACGAGTTTATTTTGTGTTGTCCCTTTTTAAGTGTAAAGCATAAAAAATATGATAAACAATGTTTTTTATTCAGATTGGCCTACAAAATGAGCTCTTACCGAGTTAGTTAGTTACATCATACTATTATATGCTTTATTGTATGGTTTGCTTGAAGACGATCTGATTGTTTTATAAAAAAAACGAACAAATTTATGTCTGCGTTCCTAATTTTCTATGTATGTATACATGTTTTTTTGTTTGATTATTACATGCGATAAATATGAGTTGTTAAATAGTATGCCTACATGTTTTAACCGATGTTACCATTGTTGCTTATGCATATTTGTTATATACATATTTGTTGTCTGGGGCCGGTGACCTTCAGCAAATAAAATATTGAACTTGAATTAGTGTTGTTTTTGATATAACCCAGGACTTCCCAGGTGAGATAGACCATTTTGTTTTATATAGTGTTTACCCTTAATCAGTAAGGTCCGATCAATAACTTAGAAAACTTTTCTTTCATCATCGCAAAATTTGGTCAGAATATGATTTAGCATAACAGTCATCGAAATTAGACTTTTTGATGAACAAGCCCGAATTCTTATAATATTGCTTGGCAATCAAAGTTTTAAACAAGCCCTGCTATTTGAAATTCAGAATTTGAGCAATCCCAAACCCATTTTACCAGTGCAGGGCTTGCGGGCTTTTGAAGACTGGCATTATATGCCAGAAAGTTCATATTACCAGCCACATCGCTTTTTTCACTCAAGAGTTATCGCCATTTAGTTGCAGAAATAACCAAATATTTGTCAATATTTATGAGAAAAGTCAAGTCCAATCATTAACTGAAGATTCCTGTCTCCAATCATCAAATTTTGTCAGAATGTGTATGGGTATCTCGGATAAGGCCAATAACCATCCATATTGCTTGAGTCATTTAAAAGGTATCCCCCTTAACCTATAGAAATTACCTAAAATCAAAGTCTTGTCCGACCATTAACTTTAGAAGCTTTTGTCCGATCAACACCTAATTTAGTCAGAATGTTTATGGGAATACTTTGGATAAGTTTGGTAACAAACCATATCGCATGGGACACTGGCGAGTTATCGCTGCTTCAATGTTAGTATAGAAATTACCTAAAATCGGTCTTGTCCGACCAACAACTTTAGAAGCCTTTGTCCGATCATCATGAAATTTAGTCAGAATGTCTATGGGAATAATATCTTGGACAAGTTCGGTAACCAGCCGCATGAGACACTCGCTTAAGAATAAAATAGATATTACCTAAAATCGGTCTTATCATATCATCACAAAATTTGGTCAGAATCATGAGAATGTGCATGAGCAGATTATCTCCTTCCAATTGCAACCACCCATGTCGCCTCCATCGCTTCAGTATCATGACCCTTGAAAAGGCCAAAACTGTTAAAATACGGCTCTTGTCCGCTCTTTAAATGTGACTGAACATACAATCGCTTAAAGAAAAATTATGAAATTCGCTTCCTTTTACATGGTGACGTCACACCAAGTTAAATGATCTTATACATTTTTAGTATGTGCATGACGTTATATATATGTTAATGCTGCACCTTATAGAATCGGCGTTTTGACATTTTATTTTGTTTTTGTCTTAGAATGAGACAATTTTTACGTTGTAGCTGCAAACCGTTGATAAAAGACTGCTGAAAAAAGATCCGATCGCAGATTTATATATTTCCGTTCAAAAAATAATGTTTTATGGCTAGTGCGTTTCTAACTGTTAAAGAAAAATGGATAAAACAACAATTTTTAAACTTAAATATAAAAATAGTTTTTGTCAACAATCTTATATGACTGGTTGTAATGTATGTTCGCATAAACTGGCTCGTTCCAATACATAACGGTTATCAACACGTAAAATCTGTGAGAGTGCAGCTTTAATATACTTGGAGCCAAAGATCAAAGGCTACGGGCATTTCTTGGTCAATGGCTGTCAATAAGATATACAGCTTCAATGTACTCTAGTCTCAAAAAAAGATTCGTTTAACAAGTCAAAATCTTTCTGTAACTTTGGGTGCTAACCATAACTTCTATTTGCGACCCTACCCATTCATTTCCGACATATCCGACTTCACTTCTAGGACTTGGTGTTTGATAGAGGCAGTGTTATGGTAAAATACACCGGCACACATCCTACTGATTTCAAAGTTGGTTCACCGTGGTTAAATCGATAGGCCAAATAATCTTTACAATGCATGGTAAAAACTGCATCCTTTTATATCCGAAAGCTTTAAATCGTAATAACTTTTATGGCGAATCACACTCCACAGCGCCATCACTAGAGCTACAGCGCCACGACTTTAACAAAATATGCGTATATTTCCTTGTTTGCGCCAATAAACAGGAAAACCTCGAGACGAAGGAATAAACAACTCGTATGTAAGGATGCATTTATATACAACAATGGCACCATATGAACAAGGGAGGTAACTTTTATATAACAGACCTAGTAAAAGACAACAATTTGGTGACACAACAATCAATACTTAAGATTGCGTTTTAGTTTAATTTGTGCCAGTGTAAGTATTTTACATAATTTTTATTTCCATGACTGTTCTTAGAGTGTACCTATGCACCGACAGTGGCTGAAATCCTGGAAACTCTCAAAATATGTCCACGGCCGAATTGGGAGAAAAGCTCCTGGCACCACATTTCGTAATACATTGGATACTGAAACGAAATCGTAGCGAACCTACAGTAAATATGTTCTTAAATAGTACCACATTCTCCAATTATCGAAAAATGTCCATGTTATAATTTTTTTTAGATGACATATTTATCATGTATGTATGAATAAAATGGAGTTTTGTATTTGGTCACCAAGAAGACAAGTGGGTTTTTACCGAGTTCTCCGGTTTCCCCAACAACACAAGACCATACTCCCGCGCAAAATCGTCCGAACGAGAGTGATTAACATAATGCTGTAATAACTTGTTTCACCACGTTATAAATTAATATGTTTAAACTAATCTTTAGAAATGGCTCAGCTGCAGCACGGAAGTGTCTACAGCTTATTTTTTTCTTTGCACCACCGATGAGTAGTGGAGTTGGCGTTCAGTGGGTGTGCATTTGCCAGATCCAAAACCAAGATATTTTAAAACAAAAGAACACGAGCTCTCATAGGGATGTGATAAATACCTCCGATTTTGCATTATATCCTAGGTGCCAATTAATCTTTGAAAAATTCGAATAAAGTTAGGTAAGTTGTAGCTGTGACGCGATAATGACGGACAAACTGACAGACTGATAGTGAGATACCTATATGCATCCCTTATAGATTGCCATATACAGACAATAACTTCATAATGAATTTGACTGTATTATTTATGGCATGTAGAAAAGAGCCAAGAAGCTACGTTCATTTCGGAACTCCTCGCCCATTTTAATCGAAAACAACCTCGGATGTATGCCGGTACATCAGTAGAAGTACTTCGTAATATTTTTAATTATATCACTTATTAAATGTTGTATTTTGGCTTGCATATGTAGATCTAAGTTTGAATTGATTGCCAGGGTAGTGTATAATTGCAAACATAATTAAGATTCCGAAAAATTAAGTCATTAAGTTCAACTGCTAAATTGAAATTACTATTACTATAAGCTCCGAATGTCTACGTTCATGACTCTGTCACACTCGGACTCTGTCACATTAGGAACTCCTCGGCAATTTTTATTTTTCGAAAACAACTTCGGATGTATTTGGAAACAAACTCAAAAAGCGGTAGGTTTTGGTTATTGTATAGGCATTTCGCTCCAAACACTAAGAAAGTTAGTCTTTATGTTTAGTTTTCTAAACATCTAAGACGGCAGGCTGCATGGGTGCAGCCAAAAATGAACTCAGTTTGTGGTATTTCTTGTCAGGAAAAAAAATTAACAGAAGGATTAATCTATACTATTATGAAAATAATTATGCCACAAAATTGAATATATTACAGATACAACTTATACTCAAGTTGCTAGCAAAATTACCAGCGGTATCTTTGATTTCACGAGTGTAGGGTAACTGACCTTATCATTTTATACTCCCTCAACAATATGTCACATTAACTAAATATCCATTACAAAAAGGCAAACATTGTTTATTACAGTCACAATATAACATTACACATACACCAACTGGCGTTTTAAAAAAAAAGAAGAAATATCGCTCTTCAATCTCCACAAACGCGTGTGCCGGAAACTACCAGCAGCGGAAATTACCGGTAAGTGTAAAACTCTGTATGTTCCGGTATCTACAAATAGTTTTAACAACAACACCCGCCTTTCCTTTTAGAATCCTTTCCGAGTTTTACGTTTTGATCTTGCTGTTTGCGTGGAATGCCGTGACTTGCTAACGTTTGTGCTGAAAATAAAAGCAAGAATAGGTTTTTTTAATTACACATATACATTACCAACGTGTTCGTCTATATCAGTTTAGGGTGAAATACAAGCAAGTTATATTTAAAATTATCTTGCAAATATATTACTTAAATGTTTGACTGGAGTTTGCGATGAAACAGAAGTAGAAAATGTAAAAAAAAATCGTAATACGTATAACGGTTGACAATAGAGAAATGTATGTGTATATACTACGTGATAAATTGCGTCATAAATGCTATGTCGGAAGGCAACATTTTGCTTAAAATGAAAATCAGATCGCATTTTACCATATTTACGTTCGAAAATTAATGTTTTATGGCTAAACGCGTTACTAACACTTTAAGGAAAACGAACTTTTCTGCATATTGTAAATTATCTAACTATTTTATTTAGTATCAAAACTGACAATCTATAAAAGTGCAGCTTTAATGTGTAGAGGATGGACATATCGACGCCGGACAACATGATCCCTACGCTCTAGTGTGACTGTAGCCTGCGCTATGTTTTATTTAAAATGGTGATGGAAAAGTGAAATTATCTTTGTTCAAAGTCTTATTCGAAGCAAAATATTGCCTTCCGACGTAGCATTCATGAGGCAATTTATCACGTGGTATACACACACTGTGCTAGGCTATATGTCTGTTTTGTTAATTGTACATTGTATGCTACCTATTGTCATGAATACGTCGCCCACACACATGCCGGTCTTGGCTGAAGCCTCGGTAAATATCAGGTTGTTCTCCTCAGCGAACGATTGGCCTTTCTACAAGAGATATACATGAACATTAAATAATTTCTTACCAAACCAATGGTATGAATTCTCTATCTACAATAATGCGCGTATGAGGAACGGCCAAGTATGTGTACGTACGGCACCCACAGCGACGACCACATTGCTATCACAATGCACCGTCTGTACGGCGTAAACAATTGTTTGTTTCCACGTACCCGGAACATCCTGTTTTTCTAGACCAAAGACTTTTCTTGCCGTATTGTGGATTTTCTTTTCGCAATTTCACATTTTGAGTGAACATTTAACTTTCAATACATTGAGATAACCTGATAAACGTCGGTTTTATACAGAATCTCTGTTTTCAAAAAAAACAATACAGAAAAAAGGTACGCACTTCTACCTACTTACCCTTTTTTTCGGAGATGTTAGTTGATATAATAACTGTTTTTGGCCTTATTATGCACCAGTCAATTGTAACATCGCCCCCAAGACCGGAGTGGGGGTGGTGGTATACCGGGGATAGCCGGGGAAATGGACAGTGTTTTTACCTTTTAGGTGGCCCCGGGTAAATGTGGTGGTTTTGTCTTCACACCAACAATAGCGAGGATGGGCAATACGGTCCCTGGGGTGCGGAGGCATTTGGCGGGAATTTTACCAGCAGTTTGTCCCCGCAGAGCGGAGATTTTACCCGGGCTTGGCTGGACCGAAAGTCAAAGTCCCCGTTATTCCCCGGACCTTGAGGGAGGAGGACGTGGTTACAATTGACTGGTGCAATACAACAGAAACCCGGGAAAACTAGACAGGCAATGTCTAGCAAACGTACCTCTTTCGGGACGGTTCGTTTCTCGGCGGCCATGTCCGCCTTGTTACCGACGAGGACAATCACGTTCTGAGAGTTCGCCAGCTGTTTCAGCTCCCTAATCCAGTCCACCGCCCGTGTGAACGTTTCCTGCGAAGAGAAATATACAAGTAAGTCCTGCCAATTCTTTTCATTTTTTTAAGAAACTAAGAAGTAAAATAAAAAATCACACTTGCCTTATGCACGGACTTTAGTTCAGTCGAGATATTTTTAATTGTGAGATTGAGTCCCTCCACAAAATAGATCGATTTGCCGAAAACCAAAAAAAACGGCAACTGTATACAAAAGAATATACAATCGACTTACAATGTCCAAATGCAAACACCGGTCAACCAGTATTGTTTAAGTCATATCAGTGCCAATGATGATAAGTAATTGATTAAATGCTTTTAAAAACTTAAATGTAAGACTATTGTTATCTAAAACAACCTGCTCTCACTATGCTATGATCCCCGAGTTAGAAAATCATTGTTGATCTTGAAAAGGCGTAAATACATTTGTTCGAACAGCATCAGCTGAATCAACTTTTCTTAATCTTTCAAAACTCAATGTCCTGCTTAGATTTGCTACAACATTTTCAAAACATAGCGCAATATAAGCACCGCCCTTACTGAATCGGGCATTGTCCTACGGGCATCGGGTAGGAATTCGTAGATTTTCGTGGGAAGACATGGATGGATCTACCAGTTGAATGATTTTCCTAATCATCCTGGTTCTCGCTGTCAAGATTTAAGCCCCGAATACCACGACATATAGCGTAAAGGCAGATGACCCGCATTACATTTATATACGTGTACGAATGCTGACGAGCGCCCAACGTTGGCACTACGAATGTTGCATACTGTAACATCGACGAGAATACGAATAACGTGAACGATTAAGGAAGATAACTCACGATTGCTTAAATGTATGTTGCAAACCTCAGTTGTGTAACAAATTGTATTTAATCGTAGAACAGCCCTGTCTATTTTCTTATTTAAAATTAAAGCAATGCTATGGCACAGCGGGGCACTCGCCAAATCTGTTATGTCGTATTCGACCAAGGCGGCCTTCGCTTACCCGTTACACATGCTAGGCTATCGTAGGGACGGGGCACTTATCATATTTGTTTTGTGGTATACCGAGGCGACATATGTATGGAAGCTGGGCTATGATAGAGACGGAGCACTCACCATACTAATACTTTTAATGTCGTATACCTCTACTGCGGCCTTTGTACCCATGTAATACATTGGGTCGAGCCAGTGGTACGGAATGGACACTAACCTTATGTGTTATGTTGACTACTGCGGCCTGCGCACCCTGGAAATACATAAGGTCGAGGCAGTAGTAGGGACGGGACACTCGAAATAATTTTAATGTCGTATACAACCACGGCGGCAATACTATGAGGTGTGGCTATAGTAGGGATGGGACACTCATCATATTTGTTATATCGTATAGGACTAAGGCGCCCTGCGAGACTGCGGTATGGACGGGGCACTTGCCATCTTTGTTATATCGTATAAGACTATGTTGGCCTGCGCACCGCGATAAACATTCGAGGCTGTGACTCACTATAATTATTATTTCATATACGACCACGGCGATCTGCGTGCCCCGCTAATACATTTTGATGAGGCTGTGGTAAGGACGGGGCACTCAACATATTTGTTATGTCGTATACGACTACGGCGGCCTGCGCACTCCGCTAATACATTGGGGTGAGGCTGTGGTAGAGACGTTGCACTCAACGCATTTGTTATGTCGTATACGACCACGGCGGCCTGCCTGCTCCGCTAACACATTGGGGTGAGGCTGTGGTAGAGACGGGGCACTCAACATATTTGTTATGTCGTCGACGACCACGGCGGACTGCGCGCTCCGGTAGTACGTTCGGGTGAGGCTGTGGTAGGGACGGGACACTCAACATATTTGTTATATCGGTATACGACTACGACGGCCTGTGCGCTCCGGTAGAACATTGGGGTGAGGCTATGGTAGAGACGGGGCACTTAACATATTTGTTATGTCGGTATACGACTACGACGGCTTGCGCGCTCCGTTAGTACATTGGGGTGAGGTTGTGGAAGTGACGGAGAATTCAACATATTTGTTATGTCATATACGACTCCAGCGGCCTGTGTGCCCCGGTAATACGTTGGGACGAGGCTGTGATAGGGTCGGGCCACTCACCATATTTGTTATATCGTAGACGACCACGGCGGCCTGCGCGCCCCTGTAATTCATTGCAGCGAGGCAGTGGTAACGTAACTGTCCCGAGGTGTCCCAAATGTCAAACTTAATCGTCTGTCCCGACACTCTCATCGCCTGTGTAAGAAACGCCGCTAAAATACAATAAGTATGTGTTAGCGCCACAACATGAACGGGAGATAACTGCGTGACACTCTATTAAACAAGAAAACGGGAGGCAACTCTATGAAGTGAGGTTAAAATGTATGAGTAGTTGTAAGCTTTATCTCTTTATTTAATTAGATAAAAGCGGCCAATTTGTATGTGACTGTAAAGAAATAAATAGATTTTATGTTAGTAAGCTACTGTCATACATCATCAAAGAACACACAGGTGATACATGATTTGACGAAAAAAAAACCGAGAATGCTCGTCTGTCTTGAATGTTTTTTAAGCTCGAATGGTTTGAGGGCTGAACACTAAGTTTTCCAAAAGGAAGGTATAGAAAGGATAGTTTTCAAAACATGAATATTATTATTTTCCCTCAGTGGGCACCGAAAATGTGCAAAAAAATCCATATAAGTTTAAAGATATCTATTTTACAAAAATTTTAAAACAAGTTATTACAACATTATAATAATCACTCCCGTTGGCACGATGTTACGCGAGAGTGTGGTCTTGTGTTGTGAGAGAAACCGGTGTACCAGGAGGAAACCAACTTGTCCGGCTTGGTGACCACAAACCAAACTCACATGCGCCCAGACCGGGTGGTCGCCTAGGTGAGAAGCAAGTGCGCTTACCACTTCGCCAACCAGACAACCACTATTGCACTGGCAGATTGTCTTACAGAGGGAAAGTCGCCAGGAACGTCGATACACATTCATTTAGACAAGATATTTATTTCCATACGTATGCCTTTATTACAACTACGTTTTTTTTAATAACTCACCCCCAGCTGTGGCTCCTGAGTTTTCTGTGAATTCTCCTCGAACGAACCTCAGAGCGATGCTGGATTTCCCCACGCCCTGGTCGCCAAGCAACATGAGTTTTACGTTCTGTAGTTCCCCGCCACCAGACATGGCACCTGCCGGCATGTTGCGCACGCTGTCCTTGGCACTGTGGTCTGATCTTTTGTTAGAAGACTTATATCACTGGTTTCCAGACTTAATGCCAAAAATTCTTATTCAAAGACAAAAACAAAACAAAAAGTTGTAAAAACGATAAATCTGTGAGAGTGCAGCTTAAACGTTGAGTGAAATGCAGACTAAGAAAAAGACTGCTATGTGTATTGCAAGTGCGTTATCATCAGTTAATTGATTTAAAATATTACATTGCCGAAAACGTAACTAACATTTTGCGCACTAAAATATAACTTTTTAAAAACAGACTTAAAAAAAATCATCATCTTATCAATATGCAGCAATTTGTCTATGAAAAGTTTTTTTTTTTCAACAATTGAAATGATTAAATTAATCTATGATAGTATTTTCAATCAACAATTAAATAATAAATAAATAATGTACCGCAAAATCCATTTTCAATATATATGTGCGTGGTTCGATCATTCGATTATTTACTACAGTACGCATAACCGCGTTATAACTACTTATACACCTTGCTTATGTCCATATGTACTACGTGTATTTTTATATGTATATGACTATTACATACACAAAAGATAATTGAACTTTGAAGTTAACCTTAGAGATAAAAAACAAATCCTGACCCCAATTTCTGGGGAGTTCTTTATCTGAACAAACTTTTATATCTTGTCTCGTATCTAAATGTATCACTCTAATCGTGATTAAAATAAAACCTAATTTATCATGGTTATAATATATACAATTTGCTTCCATGAATTTTATTATTACGTTATTTATCCTTAAAATAAAACAACAAAATACGCTTAGCTTAATCTTTTTTTTTAAGAATACAACCTATATGTTCAGCCAATGAATTTGCAGATAGACACTCTTTAAGTACAAGGCTGATTATCATTGTTTTAGAATTTCAACTTTCGCGCGTTTTAAAGGTCCGCCTTCTGCCACTCATCCGAAACACACTCCCTGCGTCAGATTTTGCGTTGACAATGTGTCAGCAAATATGGTTTTATTCTAAATCATTTAGATGACCTGAATTAAATCCTAATGATTAAGAAGGACTCGTTTGATCCAAGCTCATTCCGTCCATTCTTAATCATTAGGAGTTAAATCCATGTCATCTAAATATTTCATAGATAATGCCCGTAACTTCACTGGTGTACCTTAAGCTCTCTTAAGCAATGCAAAGGTTTACGACTTATGTTATCAATACTGACACTACAAATTGCTCAACATTTACACGCCTGTTAACCTATACCCCTTTATCATTACATTTATTAATTCAATTTTATATTCGGCATCAATGTTAAAAGTTAGACCTTGAAATATGAATGGTGAATTCACCAAATGTCTCGTATATGTTTCAGGTATCCGGTTTACAAATAAGGTGGTCGAGCCATTGACAACGATGCTAACTGGTGATTTCTGGTGTCTAAATATGATTTTGGTGACATCTGAAATGGTATTGTTTACCACGTGTAATTTTGTCATCATTTTAAATAGACTGCTTACCACATGTAATTTTGGTGTGATCTGAAATGGCATTGCTTACCACATGTAATTTTGGTGTCATCTGAAAAGGCATTGCTTACTAAGTGTGATTTTGGTGTCATCTGAAATGGAATTGCTGACCACGTGTAATTTTGGTATCATTTTAAATGGAATTGCTGACCACGTGTAATTTTGGTATCATTTTAAATGGAATTGCTGACCACGTGTAATTTTGGTATCATTTTAAATGGAATTGCTGACCACGTGTAATTTTGGTTTCCTTTTAATTGGTTTTGCTTACCACGTGTAATTTTCGTGCCCTTTTGAATGGAATTGCTGACCACGTGTAATTTTGGTATCATTTTAAATGGAATTGCTGAACACGTGTAATTTTGGTATCATTTTAAATGGAATTGCTGACCACGTGTAATTTTGGTATCATTTTAAATGGAATTGCTGAACACGTGTAATTTTGGTATCATTTAAGGGGCATTGCTTACCATATGTAATTTTGGTATCATTTTACAGGGCATTCCTTACCACATGTAATTTTGGTATAATTTTAAATGACATTGTTTACCACATGTAATTTATGTATCTCTTTAAATGGTATTGCTTACCACGTTTAATTTTGGTTTCCTTTTAATTGGTTTTGCTTACCACAAGTAATTTTTGTGTCATTTTAAGAGACATTGCTTACCATGTGTAATTTATGTGTCATTTAAAGAGACATTGCTTACCACGTGCATTTTTGTGTCATTTTTTAGGGGCATTGCTTACCAGGTGTAATTTTGGTATGATTTTAAGAGACATTGCTTACCACGTGTAATTTTTGTGTTATTTTAAGGGGCATTGCTTACCATATGTAATTTCGTTATCCTTTTACAGGGTATTGCTTACCATATGTAATTTCGATATCCTTTTTCAGGGTATTGCTTACCACTTGTAATGTTGGTGTCATTTTAAGAGACATTGCTTACCATGTGTTATTTTGGTATCATTTTAAGGGGCATTTGTAACCATGTGTAATTTAGGTATCTCTTTAAATGGAATTGCTTACAACGTGTACTTTTGGTATCATTTTAAATGGCATTGCTTGCCACGTGTAGTTTTAGTTAAATTTAAAATGGCATTGCTTACCACGTGTAGTAACTTTGCCGAAGTGTTTGTCCTGAGGGTGGTATTGAAAATAATAATAAAAAACTGTTTAAATTTTGCTTATATAAGTATTATACTTAGCAGCGATTTCACACTACAAAGAATAATAACAAATTTACACTTTTTTCGACATTATGAAAAGAAATAATAGTATAGCAAATCACATCGTCATCGAACTGCTAAATTCTTTCAATAGTGTGGCATAATTCCTTCAACTCTTGGAGAGATAGGGATATACTTTTCCCCTTAGTTCTGTCACAAAGGTGTGCATATAAGTTTCCCCTAAAGGTTTTTTTTATCCAATGTCTTGCTTTGTGAAAGATTAAATCTCATCTTTGCCATGATATCAAAAGGGTGGGAACTCAAGACATGTTGGTTTTTATAGGATGGTTGATAAGCATCAGTAAGGGGCAATCGTTTTGATCTATGGGCTGTGTAGGGAGTGATAATTGGTGGAGCTGTCGTCGATGTGTCATTATGATGCTTTGTTCTCAATACTTTACCAGCCAATGGTAAACTATAACGCTATGATAGAATTTGGGGTATTGATATTTATCTTTATTCTAGGGACAAAGAACACTTTGTGTCCCCTAGCAAATATCTAATTACTGAGGTCTTTGACCCTACTGATACCTCATGCGTATCCGAATAATTGTATGCGGATGACTTTTAAAAGTTTTTAAAAGGTATTCTTTTATTTAAAGACACGTATTGAAAACGGCACAGAATACATAGAAATTATATAGCAAAAATACGGGTGGACTACTTTAGCTATAAGGGTTAAAAATAAATCAATGTTATACAAATACCTCACTATTTATCAATATTCCATAGATAAAATAGCATTTGTCTTATAAGAGTCAGACTTTATTTACTTGTCGTGTGTTTAAGAGTGGATACATTTGAATTTATATCACGTTTTCATACATTAAATATACACTATATATATATATATATATATATACAATATATATAGTTGTCATTCCTTTCCCATTTCTTTAATTAAATGTTACATCGGAAGCAAATTACCCTATCCTAAAGTCCGGTATAATAAAAACCGGCTTTAGCAAAGTCGTACTTGTCCGGAACCATCTGTGGTGGATAGGTCTCTGTAGAGTTCATGTTTTCAATACGAAGACTGACTCCAAAATGACATTGTTAATCAAACCGTTCTTTTATATTTATATAATTTAAATCACGTGATGTCTATTTATAACAAATGGCATAAATACTATTTATAGAATGACATGTTCAAGCTTGTCTGGCTACCAGTTTTCGAAATTATTTGGATAACCTTCCGGACACTGTAGCGCACCAATCAGGTTCATGTGGTCACTTTGTAAGTAGCATGAAACAACCCCATCTATTTAATGAAACATACGGCCTACTTGAGGTATCAGTTCCTTTAACAGTTGGTTCTCTTTGAGTCCCAAACAAACCCTTTCTTGGTAGGGACCACTTCCCAAAACTGCCTTATGTCAACGCACGCGCTGCCCTTTCCTACACATATATAAACATTTCCACCTAGGTGAGCTTTCTATTCTTCTTTGTTTTGAAGCCCTTGATCCCTATAATCTGAAGCATCGACCAAATTTTTCCATCGCATCAAAGTGGGACTGATACCCTTCTTTGTCGGTTTGTCATTTTCCCACTCTCGTAGATCGACCCTGAGTTCCCCTTTCCAGTCTTTTACTTCCAGGTATCGACAGTTTCCCAATTGAAATTTCATTATGTCGGCAGTCTGAATGACACCACGTTTGAGACTGACACTTATGAAGCTCTTCCTTTATACATCGTTACCTTCTCTGAGTGGTCAAAATTTCTTATTTCTGATTGGTTGTCTGTATTTAGAATTAAGTCATCTTCTATTCATAGAATATTTTTTTTGAACACGTGTTCCACCTTTGAAAATAATAAGTTCCTAAAGAGGGACCTTATCCGTAAAAAGGGAAAGTGCTTGAGACAGGCTCGCTTGAGAGTACAGTTCTGTCGACTTTATTGGATACGCGGTTTTTTACATTGTTTTTTTTGTACTTGTTTCAATTTAAACATATTTAAAGCATTAAATTGGTAAAACATAATTCATTTTACAATGACAAAAATGCACGAATCTGGTGTCTAGTCTCTTTATCTGTGTATTTAGTTTTCATTCGTTAAATCAGTGATGCGGGTTATATTACAACGCCTAACGTGACCAGGGGCATATGTTGAAATTTTTGACGCCTGAATGATATTGGTATTGTCCCATTCTGGCATATGATGTTAAAACAGAGTTTTGACAGCTAAAAAGCAGAGAATAGAACTCTAAACTATGGGATTCATTATTGAAGCCTTCTAGTAAATGGCTAGATTCATGTAAGAAAACGACAATCAACTGTACAATACACGAAATGGAATCTAAATTTAGTACAATTGTATTCTTTGACGAACCAATGGTCTTTATTTTAATGCTCACAGGAGTATCGTTTGATCCATTGATCAATTTAATAACCGATGTTTTAAATTCTGTCGATCGATGGCCAATTTATTTTTATCTGTTAGAGGACGGGATTGATTCATTTGCCTACGGTCATTATAAAATACAGTAAAGGTATAGGAAATTGAATTGCATCGTCCTCTGTACGAAGCAAGAGGTGAAGATGTATTTTATTACTTGACATGTTTATTTACTATATACTATATAGTATATACTATTAATGAACAGCATTTGAATTGACTGAAAATCTTCTATCTTGTAATCACGTCTCTCATCTAAAACCAAAACATTGTTGACCATTATCTTCAAACATTATACATCAACAATTTATGGTTATTTGCTTTAGCACTTGCTTTTATATTTTTTTTTATTTTAGTCAAATATATTGAAATTTATTTTAAACAATATAAATATGTAAATTTGAAAAAGAGAAATGAAATGCTTATATGTATTTACTTGTTTTGTTTTAGAAAAGTTAATATTACCATGGGGATATAGTGAAGTATAACCCTTCATCCACAGCATCCACAGCGATGAAGTTTGCGGCTGCAAGGGTTTCCTAAAACAAAGTAGTTTCAATTGAAATTACAACTTTTCAGCGTCAGTGTCAAAACAATTCTTTTTACACAATACTATTATATAACTGAGTGAATATATAACTCACTGCATCCAACTGGCTTGGGTCCGTCATCGAAGATGCGATAAGAGCTACGTAATAGCTCTGAATTGGGATAGACCCAAGAGGGGTTGCTTAATATATTTCGTCAGTGTTTACTGTCTGGCGGTCTGGAACAAGTGTTAAATATATTAGTACAACGAATATAGACTTGGTCATACGTATAACGTAAAACATGTATACTTTAATGTTGAAACGGGAAATAGCGAACTATAAAAATAAAGTCTTACCATCTGAGTCTGAGCTTGGCTCATCGGTGGTGAAGGTGTCTGTAACAAATGTTAAATATATTAGTACAAAGAGTATAGACGCGGTCATACGTATGACGTAAAATTGTATACTTTGATGTTGAAACGCGAATAAGCGAACTATGAAACTAAAGACCTACCCTTTGAGCTTGGCTCATCGGCGGTGGAGGTGTCTAAGCTTGGCTCATCGGCGGTGAAGGTGTCTGTAACAAGTGTTTAATATATTAGTACAACGAGTATAAGGTAAAACTATATACTTTAATGTTGAAACGCGAATAGGTGACTATGAAAATAAAGACCTACCCTCTGAGTCTGAGCTTGACTCATCGGCGGTAGAGGTGTCTGTAACAAGTGTTTAATATATTTCTGTTTCTTTTTATCCATAATATGGATAAATGTATTGCCCATAAACGGGGTTAAATGTGCTTCTTTATGCCTCCCAAATTCGAGAGACACTTTGCTCACTTCGCCCGTAACACTTCTTTTTCACTGAAACTCATTCTGGAGATAGGGGAAATGGGTGAAAACAACATGTTACACTCTCTATTTATAGAGGGGTTCTGTCAGACCAACAACTAACTTGTTGATTGGCTAATACAATATCATATATTTGTACAGACGTCCAAACCTTGTTGATGGTTGGTAAACTTAAAAAATTTAAAACATCTGCTCGAATGCTTTACTTTTATTGGAGGTGACTCGTTTGCAAAAAAAACCATCTAGGAACTTTATGTTCGTTTTGGTCTACTAAACTTCAACTCATTGTTAGTCCTATATATCTGTTCCACTGATTCAAAATACGCAAAAATGACCTGTACACTTTTGTTACGTTCTTAACAAAAATGTATTGATAATAAAATACAACGTTATTCTTAAAATGATATGTGGTACAGGGACAAAGAATCCGCAGAGCCGGGTTTTATGTGTATTTTGTCTTTACTTATATTTCTTTGAGTTAAATTCTTACACGTCGTTTTCGGTCATTTCCCACACTTTTTGTTGTTATTACTTCAGAGTTGAAAATGTTGATCTTTTGTTTGTTTGCTGTTGTCGTAGCAAGTAAGAGAAGAACTTGGTCTGTGAAGAGCTTCCCTATACATTGGTGTATGAAGGTGTAGGTGAGGGTATTATATTAGCAACAAGACGAGTTGGCTACTTTAGTTAAAATTCGGTGTAAGTCAATTTAAAAGAACAATTTCCAATGAATTTATTAAGGTTTTTCTATTCGACAGAAACGTTAAAGGAAGTTCTAACACTTTTGTACATACAGGTATACATTCATTATATTTCACAGTTCCAATATTACGCGTCTTATTGATTTTCATAACCCAAACATCGCAGACATCATGCTCAGTGAAAGAAACGAAATCACAAGGTTGAATAGGCTTATTAAAAAAGTGGTTCATAAATAGCGATGTGTTAGAGAAATGCCTACGTTGTAAATCGTTTTGTCCCCAACTCTGGAAAAAAACAAGAAAATCCACCGGTTCCTTAATATTAATTATAGCACTAATGATTTCTGAAATACAAAACGTAAAAAGTATATAATATCCATTTTTAACAAGTTAGTTCCTTTCCCAAATAAATCCAAATATATTATGATTTATAATAAAATCATTTTAGGGGTTCAGTGTGATTTGAGAGTTAATATGTTGGACTTAAGGCCACTCCTTTTTTGGTTAACAAAAAAAAACATTCTAGGCTAAATCTCCACTTGGTGGTGGAACAAAAAGGAGAGGAGTATTCGTTATAATTATTATTTCAATACATTTTGTTAAAAAGCAATTGAATTGGTCTTATCCTTTGCTCTCCGAAAAATCTGTCTCGGGGTTCAATCTTTCTGTCAGATCCAAATGTTCGATAAAGGTTTTCATGTCTACGTCATTGTTTATCTGTTTATGAAATTCATGTTTCCTGATACACACATATTTCATTACCAAACTTTTGATATAGGTTTTCTTTTTCATCGTCAAAGCGTACACCTTCTTCATGGATTGTTTTGTAAGTGTATGGCACCCTCCTCTGGAAAACATTCAGGACAACCTTGGAATATGCAACCGTGAAACTTGTAAGCTGTGTTAGTTTCTAAACAATATCCGTTGAGCTTGTACCTTGTTTCTGGCATCGTTTTCTCGCGGTCATTGGGAGCGTGGTGTGTCGTCATCCATTTTAGCCATTGTATAGAAAGTTTACTAAACTGATCATTGTATCCACTGGGTGATATTTTATCAATGGGTGACGACACATTTTCGGTAAGGGTATCATTAACCTAATCTTCGTAAATTCATTCTTCGCCTTGGAGTATATTCAAATGTCCATCTATCATTTTAGCGTGGATCCATTCTTCATTTATTTTGACCCGCCATTCTTCTTCGAGGAATTTCGTTGTGAAGATATTCATACAGACGGACGCTATAGCAACAGACTTAAACGGCACCAACTCATCTCTTTTTTCTATCTTTCCTTTTGGACCTAATACGTCTTCCTGTCTTCCTATCGCTGACATTAATAAATACCTAAATGTCAAGCAGGCTTGGCTCAAAATATCTACATCGCTCCTACAGTATTCTAATATTTCCTTTCTAAAGTCAAAGACCTCTTCTCTCCTCGAAGTAAGCCAAGTCAAAAGGTCCTTTCTGTCTTTTTCACTCATAAAATCGACAAATACGATTGGTTCTCTCTGGTGTTAAACAAGTGAGGAAACCATCCGTTCTTCAACTCATTCAACCCAAACGCTTTGGGTAATGCCGCCAGCTTCATGGGTAGAAAAATTAGGCTATCGATCACTTTCATATGGAGACCTTTTTCTATATCCATGTACATGATTTTGGAGCCGTTGTTTATAATTTTTACTGGCCTCATCGACTGGTCAATGAAATACTCGGTCGGTTTTATCACATTCTTTACATCGTGTCCCACAGCTTTTACATATAGAGCATAGTTTAACCAGTTAATCAATAATATAAAATAAAAGACATAGGGTTTATTTACAAAAAAGTATGGGCACTTTTGATGAGACAGTACAAAATAAGGCGGATTGTAAAGTTATATGCAGTTGTCAGGAGGTAAAACGACATGTGTGTTTGGTTTTTGGTATGTAGCATTAAGTAATGAACAACATGTTGACATTGCTGGGTTATCCCTTGACCCCAGTGACGATTCCTTATAGTTGTCAGAGATACCAACTTCCATAATACTTTAGGTAGAACAATGTGTATGTTTGTTGTAACTTGTATGATATGCACAATTTTGCATCTCTTTTGTTTTGTTATCAAAAACATGTATTTTGTTCTCTTTAAGCAATTGAATATAACTATGCCTGTTTGTGCTCCATTTACTTTAGTTTATAGCTATAAGAAGAGCATTAAGTCTGTTTTTCCTTACCCATTAGGTCATTACAATTAGAAATCCATAAAGCTTGTTTGTCTTTCTTTTGTTTGGTCATTACTATGAGAACAGCATAAAGCATTTGTATTTGTATAAATAAAATGTAGGGTTTTAGTTAGGTTTTGGAAAGGACGGGGTGCTTAGGATGAAAAAAGCACCTGGTTTTGGGCAGTAAATAAATAAAACATTATGAATTTCATGGAAAATTCTTCAATGTTATATTAGGCTTCAATTACCAAACATGTAAGTTTTGTTTGAATTCATAATCATATTTCAAGTTTTAATCAAAATATAAGGAATAGTTGATTATCTTAAGCATTTAAAACTTTGAAGGCAGGAGTGGGCACATTCAAGCCACCATGAGGACAGAAGGGTGCGTTCAAAAGGACAGGTTGCAGCACCCTCCCCATAACCCTCTACCTAAAACTCTATATAATGAATTCATATTTCAGATTTGTTTATTATAAATGACATACATTGGGCAGATTGATAACAGCGTTGTAAACTCTATCGTTTTTACTTTTAAAGCAACTGTGCACCAGATGATCAATTTGCAAGAAAAAAAGGAATTTTTTTTTGGGAAAAATGACATAAAATTTGCATTAATGTGTACAATGCATTGAAACTTACTTACTGAAGTACCACATAGTTTACAATATATTCAAGTTTAGCAGTTATTTCGTGTTTTTCCATTAAAAAAGATTACTGGGTATGTCTTAATGCGTGATTGGCTAGACGATGTTATCACGTAATATTACCAAGTTAGGTGTAAACCTTAAATATACCACTCGTTTGGAGTAAGCCCTCGTAGCACAGTGGATACAACACTTAACTTCAATTTTGGCCACACGGGTTCGAACCCAGTATCCGAAACAATTTTCTTTTTACATATTGGTACTTTTTTACTATTATGATATCAAAGCGTTCTTATAAAAAATGTCCTGATATTCGTTACAGAAAAAAATCTTTTTTGGTGCCAATTTGGTGTACAGTCCCTTTAAACGTGAATTACGTTTACATGATAATATTGATTTTAATCAAGCAAGCACAGCTGAAACAAATGTGTCGAGTCTGATTTCAAATACTGCAAAACACAAGTGATTCAATAAAACTTTCAGAGTTTTGTTTTTAATGATAACAACGTTTTTAAATTGACCATGCTTTAAACAATCAGCATATTTTTTGGAAATTAGGTTTAAATAATTGATATTGTCTTTGTTTGGTGAAATAATGTTTATTAAATATGACGGCAAGAGTTAATTTTTTGCTGCCCCCTTTTAAGTGTAAATCACAACAATTATGCAAACCAATGGTTTCTATTCATAGTTACATCATACTCTAATTTGCTTCATTGTATGGTTTGCTTTAACACGATCTGATTGTTTTATAAAAAAAAAACGAACACATTTATGTCTGTGTTATTATCTATGTATAAATGTTTTTGTTTGATTATTACATGCAGTAAATATATATTTAAACACGATCTGATTGTTAAATGGGGAAAAAACACGAACAAATATATGTCTGTGTTCCTAATTATCTATGTATACATGTTTTTGTTTGATTATTACATGCAGTAAATATAAATTTGAACACGATCTGATTGTTAAATGAAAAAAACACGAACAAATATATGTCTGTGTTCCTAATTATATATGTATACATTTTATTTTAATTATTACATACAATAAATATAAATTTGAACACGATCTGATTGTTAAATGAAAAAAAAACACGAACAAATATATGTCTGTGTTCCTAATGATCTATGTATACATGTTTTGTTTGATTATAACATGCAATAAATATGAGTTGTTTAATAGTATGACACCATGTTTTAACCGATGTTACCATTATTGCTTATGAATATTTGTAATACATTGTATACATATTTGTTGTCTGGAGTCGGCAACCTTTAGCAAATAAAAACAATTGAACTTGTATTAGTGTGTGTGTGCGTTTACTATAACCCAGGAACCCCCGGGTGAGATAGACCATTTTGTTTTATCTAAGTTTTACCCTTAATCAGTATGGTCCGATCAATAACATCATCGCCAAATTTGGTCAGAATATGTATACTATAAGCATAACAGTCATCGAAATTAGACTTTTTGATAAACAAGCCCGAAATCTCATAATTTTGCTTGGCATCAAAGTTTTGAACAAGCCCTGCTATTTGAAATTCAGAAATTGAGCAAACCTAGAACCGATTTTACCAATGAAGGGCTTGCGGGCTTGTGCCGATTTGACTACTGTTAGAATGTGTATGGGTATGTCGGATAAGGCCAATAATCAACCATATTGTCATAAGTCATATACACAAAATTTGGTCAGAATCATGAGAATGTGCATGGGCAGATTATCTCACGCCATTTGCAATCACCCATGTCGCCTCAATCGCTTCAGAATCATGAACTTTGAAAACTGTTTAAATACGGTTCTTGTCCGCTCTTAAAATTTGACTGAAGGTACAACCACACAAGAAGAAGGGCTTTCACTTTTGTTTCTCATCATAAATACTTTTAATGAAATTCGCTTCCTTTAACATAGTGACGTCACACCAAATCAAATTATCTTATATTTTTTAAGTATGTGCATGACGCTATATACATGTTAATGCTGCAGATTCGCCATTTTGACATTTATTATTTTTTTGTCTTAGAATGAGACAATATTTACGTAATATCTGCATACCAGAGATAAAAGACTGCTGACAAAAGATCAGATTGCAGATTTATATATTTCCGTTCAAAAATAATGTTTTATGGCTAGTGCGTTTCTAACTGTTGAAGAAAAATGCAAAAAACAACACTTTTTAACCTTAAATATAAAAATCTAGTTTCTGTCAACAGTCTGATATGACTGGTTGTAATGTTTGTTCGCATACATTGGTTCGTTCCAAGACAAAACGGTTATCATAATGTAAAATCTGTGAGAGTACAGCTTTAATTTACTTGGAGGCCAAGATCAAAGGCTACGGGCATATCTTGGTCGATGGATGTCGCAAAAACATACAGCTTCAATGGACTCTAGCCTTAAAAAATTCGTTTATCAAGTCAAAATCTTTCTGTAACTTTAGTTGCGAACCATAACTTCTAATTGCGACCCTTCCCCCTCATTTCCGACATATCCAACTTCACTTTGAGTCGGGTGTTTGATAGAGGCAGTTTTATGGTAAAATACACCGGAACACACCCTGCTTATTTCAAAGTTGGCTCACTGCGGTTAAATCGATAGGACAAATAAGCATTACAATGCGTGGTAAAGCAGCACCCTATTTTATTCATAGGCTTTAAAATAAAAATAATAATAAACTTTCATGGCAAATCACACTCCACAGCACCATCACTAGAGCAACAGCGCCACCACTTTAACACTGTATGCAGTTGTTTCCTTGTTTGCGCCAATAAACAGAAAAACCTCGAGACGAAGGAATAAACAACTCGTATGTAAGGATGCATTTATATACAACAATGGCACCATATGAACAAGGGACGTAACTTTTATATAAAGAAAAAAAGAAAGTTTTATTGGTCAAGGCTCATTTCGAGCATATAACAAACAACATTTTTTGGCACACAACAACCAATACTTAAGATTGCGTTCTAGTTTGCTTTGTGCCAGTGTAAGTATTTTACATAATAGTTTTATGTCCATACACATGACTGTCCTTAGAGTGTACCCATGCACCGACTGTGGCTGAAATCCTGCAAACTCTCAAAATATGTCCAAGGCCGAATAGCGAGAAAAGCTACTGCAACCAAATTTCGTAATACCTTGGATGCTGAAACGAAATCGTAGCGAACGTGCGGTAGATATGTTCTTAAACAGTACCACATTCTCCGATTTTCGAAGTTTGTCCAAGTAAATAAAAAAAAATCAGATGAGTATAAGTTTTTTCCAAGGCCGAGGTTCATTCCGACCCGAGCGTACGGTGTTTTGCGGAAACGAGGTTTACCGAGTTTCCGCAATACACCCTACGCGAGGGTTGGGATGAACCTAACTTACACTTTACAAGCGGCTATGGTAGATGCTTTTTCTCCCACCTCAGATAAATAAAACTAAGTAAAAATGTATTTTTTGCTAGAACTCTTTTGTGCTTAGTGAAAATAATTGCGTATGGTTATGCGATAATTCGTGGTTGTCATGGATATGCGCGCAGTGATTCAGGCTATGTTAATAGTCAAATCGGTCTTTAAATAGTTCTGAGGAGAGTGAAGCATGATTTCTTGAAAGGTGCGTGAAAACTGTTTTCTGGTGACATTTGAAGCGATAAATAATAAATTAGCGTTCTAAATATTGCCACAATAAAAGATTTCCATGATGCTACAGACGAGAATCTTCAACAAGGGAGGTAATAACAATGTGGCGAGCATTAAAAAGGAGTTCCATACTGGCATTTTATCTTCGCCCGTGGGCAGGATAAGAATTTCTAGCATGGTTAAATTTTTGGATCTACTTATCTGACGTGGGAGAAATATTAATCTTACTTATGTATGCATGAATGAAAACGGAGTTTGGTTTGTGGTCACCAAGACGGACAAGTGGGTTTCTCCAGGTTCTACGGTTTTCCCCACAACGCAAGACCACACGCGTAAAATATAATTTTGTAATAACTTGTTTCATAATCGTTATAAAATTAATATGTTTAAACTAAACTAGTTATTAAAGGCACAGCTGCAGCACAGAAGTGTCAGCTTATTTTCTTTACACCACCAATAAGATGTGGAGTTGGCTTTGGAATAAAGTTGAGTTGTAGCAGAGACACGATGATAACGGACAGACTGATAGTGAGATTTCAGTTTGCACTCTTATAGATTGCCATATTACATACAATAACCTTTTAATGAATTTGGCTGTAATATTTATGGCATGCGGAAAGAGCCAAGAAGCTTTGGTATCTACGATCCATTCGGAACTCATCGGCCATTTTAATCGAAAACAACCTCGGATGAATACCGGTACATCAGTAGAAGTAAAATTTTGGAATAAATTAGTAATTTATTACAGTGTTTTAGCTTGTATTTGTAGATCTTAGTTTTAATTGATTGTCAGTCTAGTGTATAATAACATAATTAAGATTCCGAAGAGTTAAGTCATTAAGTTTAACTGCTAAATTGAAGTTTCTACGCGATCTACTTGCAGCGTTGTTGTAGTGTACCGATTTCTGATATTGTAAACCGTCTATATACATCCGGGGTTGTTTTTGATAAAAGTGGCCGACGAGTTCCGAATGTCTGCGTTCGCGGTCCATAGAATTACCGGAATCCCCCTAATTACCGGAATCCACCGGAATCTACCGGAATCCCCTGAGATATAAAAATTAAAGAATACTTTGAATTGCTGTTTGGGGTGTTTTAAGCTATAATATTCGTAATGTACTAAGAGGTTTACCTTTATAATCATATTTCCATATACAGAAAGTGATAAGGATTCCGGTAGTTTGAAGGTCGGATTGCCGATTATAATGATTTGAGCAAACTACCGGAATCCCTTACGTTCATGAATCTGTCAATTGGATCACGGGTAAGATTCATATTTCATAATTAAGAAAGCCTTTTACGAACGCAACCGCATTTTCCTCATGAAGTCATTACATGTAGTTTAATTAAGCTCGTGCATTCGCGCTTGTAGTTGTAAAGGCATTTTGCGCTAAACACTAAATAAGTTAGTCTTTATGTTTAGTCTTCTAAACAACTAAGACTGTGTGGTATCGTTCGGTACTGGTACCCTTCTAGTAGATTAGTCGAGGGTAATAATCGGGAACCAGGACATGGGAAGAAGGGAGACGAATCCGATTCATGAGGCCAGGAGTACGCTTGCTGTAGTTCAAGGTAAAAAGCCACTTTTTTAGACAATATACGGGTTATGCAGGTATCTCAAGGAAGGGAAATTGTCCTAAATAACCTATGCTAATTGTTGTACAGTAAAACTGCAATCGCTCGAAGTCGCCGGGGACCGAGCCTAAACCTCGAGGGAACCGATGTTTCGAACGACCCGATTTTTAATCATCCAGTCTGTTATGAAATATATTTCAGTGTATTTCAAGTATGAAGTAGTCTGTTTACTAAGACAACGATTATGTGTTGCGTTGTGGAAATTGCTGATATGTTCAAAGGCTGTCGTTTACTTTATGTATAATTCAATATAAAATGTAAAAGAAATATCAATAAATCGATTTTTTTATTAAAGTAAGCTGAAAAACACAACAACGGTAAGCCGGGCCAGTAAAAAATGAACTCTTTTTTGTATTTCTTGCCAGGAAAAGGGTGAAAGGATGAACTTTATTTATTTTGTTGGCATAATTACTCAACAGAAGGAGCAATCTACAATTATTATGAAAATACTTTTGTTACACAATTGAACCTTTTACAGATAAAATTTATTTTAAACGATCAAATATCACCAGCGGTATCGTTGATTTCACAAGTTCAGGGTACATGTAACTGACCTTATCATGTAATACTCCAATAGAAATGTCACATTAACTAAATATCCATTACAAAAAGGCAAACACTGTATATCACAGTCATAATATAACATTGCACATACACCAACTGGCGTTTTCAAAAAAAAGAAGAAGAAATATCGCTCTTCAATCTCAACAAACACGTGTGCCGGAAACTACCTGCAGCGGAAATTACCGGTAAGTGTAAAACTCGGTATGTTCCGGTATCTACAAATAGTTTTAACAACAACACCCGCCTTTCTTTTTAGAGTCCTTTCCGAGTTTTACGTTTTGATCTTGCTGTTCTCGTGGAAAGCCGTGACTTGCTAACGTTTGTGCTGAAAATAGCATTAATAGTTTTCTAAATTACACATATACATTACCAACGTGTTCGGCTATATCAGTTTAGGGTGAAATACAAGCAAGTTATATTCAAAATTATCTTGCAAATATATTACTTAAATGTTTGACTGGAGTTTGCGATGAAACAGAAGTAGAAAATGTAAAAAAAAATCGTAATACGTATAACGGTTGACAATAGAGAAATGTATGTGTATATACTACGTGATAAATTGCGTCATAAATGCTATGTCGGAAGGCAACATTTTGCTTAAAATGAAAATCAGATCGTATTTTACCATATTTTAGTTCGAAAATTAATGTTTTATGGCTAAACGCGTTACTAACACTTAAAGAAAAACGAACTTTTCTGCAGTTTTATAAAACATTTGGGATTTGATATATTGTAAATTATCTAATATGACTGAATTGGAGGAACTGATGCCGAAATCAGCCGATTCTGAAACAACTTCTTTATACAGTATCAAAACTGACAATCTATAAAAGTGCAGCTTTAATTTGTAGAGGATGGACATATCGACGCCGGACAACATGATCCCTACGCTCTAGTGTGACTGTAGCCTGCGCTATGTTTTATTTAAAATGATGAAGAAAAAGTGAAATTATCTTTGTTCAAAGTCTTATTCGAAGCAAAATATTGCCTTCCGACGTAGCATTTATGACGCAATATATCACGTGGTATACACACACTGTGCTAGGCTATATGTCTGTTTTGTTAATTGTACATTGTATGTTACCTATTGTCATGAACACGTCGCCTACACACATGCCGGTCTTGGCTGAAGCCTCGATACATATCAGGTTGTTCTCCTCAGCGAACGATTGGCCTTTCTTGAAGAGAAATACATGAACATTAAATAATTTCTTACCAAACCAATGGTATGACTCCTCTATCTACAATAATGCGCGTATGAGGAACGGCCAAGTATGTACCACACCCACAGCGACGACCACAATGCTATCACAATGCACCGTCTGTACGGCGTAAACAATTGTTTGTTTCCACGTACCCGGAACATCTTGTTTTTCCAGACCTAGGACTTTTCTTGCCGTATTGTGGATTTTATTTCGTAATTTCACATTTTGAGTGAACATTTAACTTTTAATACAGTGAGATTTCCTGATAAACGTCGGTTTTATACAGAATCTCTGTTTCCCAAAAAGCAATACAGAAAAAAGGTACTCACACCTACCTACTTACCCTTTTTTCGGAGATGTTAGTGGATATAATAACTGTTTTGACCTTATTATGCACCAGTCAATTGTTACTACGCCCCTAAGTCCGGAGTGGGGGTTGTGGTATACCGGAGATAGCCGGGGAAATGGGCAGTGTTTTAACCTTCCAGGTGGCCCCGGGTAAATGTGGTGGTTTTGTCTTCACACCAACAATAGCGAGGGATAGGCAATACGGTCCCTGGGGTGCGGGGGCATTTGGCGGGGATTTTACCAGCAGTTTGTCCCCGCCAGGCGGAGATTTTACCCGGGCTTGGCTGGACCGAAAGTCAACGTCCCTGATTTTCCCCGTGGGAGGAGGACGTGGTTACATTTTTTTTTAAAAACTGAGCAGTAAAATAAAAATCACACTTGCAATATGTACGGACTTTAGTTCAGGTCAGTCGAGATATTTTTAATTGTGAGATTGAGTCCCTCCACAAAATAGATCGATTTGCCGAAAACCAAAGTTCAAACAATTGGCAACTGGATACAAAAGAATATACAATCGACTTACAATGTCCAAATGCAAACACCGGTCAACCAGTATTGTTTAAGTCATATCAGTGCCAATGATGATAAGTAATTGATTAAATGCTTTTAAAAACTTAAATGTAAGAATATTGTTATCTAAAACAACCTGCTCTCACTATGCTATGATCCCCGAGTTAGAAAATCATTGTTGATCTTGAAAAGGCGTATATACATTTGTACGAACAGCATCAGCTGAATCAAGATGAGTCACGGCATTTCTTAACCTTTCAAAACTCAATGTCCTGCTTAGATTTGCTACAACATTTTCAAAACATAGCGCAATATAAGCACCGCCCTTAATGAATCGGGCATTGTCCTACGGGTATCGGGTAGGAATTCGTAGATTTTTGTGGGAAGACATGGATGGATCTACCAGTTGAATGATTTTCCTAATCATCCTGGTTCTCACTGTCAAGATTTAAGCCCCGAATACCACGACATTTAGCGTAAAGGCAGATGACCCGCATTACATTTATAAACGTGTACGAATGCTGACGAGCACCCAACGTTGGCACTACGAATGTATCATACTGTAGCAACGACGAGAATACGAATAACGTGACCGATTAAGGAAGATAACTCACGATTGCTTAAATGTATGTTGCAAACCTCAGTTGTGTAACAAATTGTATTGAATCGTAGAACAGCCCTGTCTATTTTCGTACTTAAAATTGAAGCAATGCTATGGCACAGCGGGGCACTCGCCAAATCTGTTATGTCGTATACGACCAAGGCGGCCTGCGCTTACCCGTAGCACAAAGGCATGCTAGGCTATCGTACGGACGGGGGACTTATCATATATATTTTGTGGTTAACTACCGAGGCGACATATGTATGGAAGCTGTGCTATGATAGGGCGGTGCGCTCACCGTACTAGTATTTTTAATGTCGTATACCTCTACTGCGGCCTTTGTACCCATGTAATACATTGGGTCGAGCCAGTGGTACGGAATGGACACTAACCTTATGTTTTATGTTGACTACTGCGGCCTGCGCACCCTGGAAATACATAAGGTCGAGGCTGTAGTAGGGACGGGACACTCGAAATGTTTTTAATGTCGTATACAACCACGGCGGCATGCGCACACCGGTAATACTGGCGATAGTCTGTGGTAGGGTCTTGGCACTAACCAAAATTTATGTCAAATACGACCACTGCGGCATGCGCGCTGCAGGTTGTGCATGGGAAAAAGGCTATGATACTGACTACCACGGGGGCCTGTTCGCCCCGGTAATACTATGAGGTGTGCCAATAGTAGGGATGGGGCACTCATCATATTTGTTATATCGTATAGGACTAAGGCGCCCTGCGAGACTGCGGTATGGACGGGGCACTTGCCATCTTTGTTATATCGTATAAGACTATGTTGGCCTGCGCACCACGATAAACATTCGAGGCTGTGACGCACTATAATTATCATTTTATATATACCACCACGGCGATCTGCGCGCCCCGCTAATACATTTTGATGAGGCTGCGGTAAGGACGGGGCACTCAACATATTTGTTATGTCGTATACGACTACGGCGGCCTGCGCACTCCGCTAATACATTTGGGTGATGCTATGGTAGAGACGGGGCACTCAACATATTTGTTATGTCGTATACGACTACGGCGGCCTGCCTGCTCCGCTAATACATTGGGGTGATGCTAATGTAGAGACGGGGCACTCAACATGTTTGTTATGTCGTCGACGACCACGGCGGCCTGCCTGCTCCGCTAATACATTGGGGTGATGCTATGGTAGGGACGGGGCACTCAACATATTTGTTATGTCGTTATACGACTACGACGGCCTGCGAGCTCCGGTAGTACATTGGGGTGAGGTTGTGGAAGTGACGGAGAACTGACCATATTTGTTATGTCATATACGACTTCAGCGGCCTGTGTGCCCCGGTAATACGTTGGGACGAGGCTGTGATAGGGTCGGGCCACTCACCATATTTGTTAAATCGTAAACGACCACGGCGGCCTGCGCGCCCCTGTAATACATTGAAGTGAAGAGTTGGTAACGTGACTGTCCCGCAGTGTCCCAGATATCAAACTTAACCGTCTGTCCCGACACACTCATCGCCTGTGTAAGAAACGCCGCTAAAATACAATAAGTATGTGTTAGCGCAACAACATGAAAGGGAGATAATTGCGCGACACTCTATTAAACAAGAAAACGGGAGGCGACGCTAGGAAGTGAGGTTAAAATGTATGAGTAGTTGTAGGCTTTATCTCTTTAGTTAATTAGATAAAAGCGGCCAATTTGTATGTGACTGTAAAGAAATAAATAGATTTTATGTTACTGAGCTACTTCCATACATCATAAAAGAACACACAGGTGATACATGATTTGACGAAAAAAACGAGAATATTCGTCTGTCTTGAATGTTTTTTTTTAGTTCGAATGGTTTGAGGGCTGAACACTTAGTTTTCAAAAAGGAAGGTAAAGAAAGGATAGTTTTCAAAACGTGAATATCATTTCTTTCCCTCGGTGAGCATCGAAAATGTGCAAATGTCAAGCATTTCCATATTAGTTTAAAGATATCTATTTTACAACAATTGCGGAACAAGTTATTACAACATTATATTAATCACTCCCGTTGGCACGATGTTACGCTAGAGCGTGGTCTTGTGTTGTGGGGGAAACCGGAGTACCAGGAGGAAACCAACTTGTCCGGCTTGGTGACCACAAACCAAACTCACATGCACCCAGACCGGGAATCGAGACCTGGTCGCCTAGGTGAGAAGCAAGTGCGCTTACCACTACGCCAACCGGACAACCACTATTGCACTGGCATATTGTCTAACAGAGGGAAAGTCGCCAGGAACGTCGATACACACTCATTAAGACAATATATTTATTTCCATACTTAGACCTTTATTACAACTACGTTTTTGTAATAACTCACCCCCAATTGTGGCCCCTGAGTTTTCTTCGAATTCTCCTCGAACGAACCTCAGAGCGATGCTGGATTTCCCCACACCCTGGCCGCCAAGCAGCAAGAGTTTTACGTTCTGTACTTTCCCGCCACCCGACATGGCACCTGCCGGCATGTCGCGCGCGCTGCCCGTGGCACTTCCTCTCGCTCATTTCCACAGAAATGTGTGTCTGAACTACCTGTATGGCATCATTTAATCCGTTTAAAATCATCTGTCACAGTGTTAAAGATGCACTCTCACAGATTCTCAGAATTGACACTTTTTAATCTTTTTGACTCGGAATCGGCTGATTTAGGCATCAATGCCTTCAAGTATTCATGTTAGATAACTCACAATATATCAGATCACAATTGTTTGGTTAAATGCCGGAAATTACATTTTTCTTAAAGCGTTGGTAACGCTTTTAGCCATAAACATATATTTTTGAAAGTAAGTATGATAAACTTTGGTCTGATCTTTTGTTAGCAGTCTTATATCACTGGTTTCCAGACTTAATGCAAAAATGTATCATTCAAAGACAAAAACAAAACAAAAAGTTGTAAAAACGGTAAATCTGAGAGAGAGCAGCTTAAACGTTGAGTGAAATGCAGACTAAGAAAAAGACTCCTATGTGTATTGCAAGTATGTTATCATCAATTCATTGATTTAAAATATTACATTGCCGAAAACGTAACTAACTTTTTGCGCACTAAAATATAACTTTTTAAAAAAAGACTTAACAAAATCATCATCTTCTCAATATGCAGCGATTTGTTTATGAAAAGTTAACTTTTTTCAACAATTGAAATAATGTATGATTACCGCAAAATCCATTTTCAATTTGTGTGCCTTAACTTCTGTAAAATGAGCGATTATAAATAGTTATGAGACAGCGATGCGTGATTCGATCGTTCGATTATTTTTTATTGTACGAATAACCGCTTCATAACTACTTATAAAGCATTGCTTATGTCCATATTACTGCATGTTTATTTATATGTATATGACTATTACAAACAAATTAGATAATTTAACTTTTAAAGCAACTGTGCACCAGATGATCAATTTGCAAGAAAAAAAGAAAATTGTCGAAAACTGACATAAACTTGGTATTAATGTGTACAATCCATTAAAACTTACTTACTGATGTACCACATACCACATCCTGGTACAGTGGATATAGCTCTGGACTTCAATTTTGGCGATTCGGGTTCAAACCCGGTCTTCGACACAATTTTTTTTACATTTTGGTATTTTTTTTGCAATTATGATATCAAAGCGTAACAAATTCAATTAAATAATTGTCCTGAGATTCGTTACTGAAAAAAAACTTTTTTATGGTGACTATCTGGTGTACAGTCCCTTAAAGTTTACCTTAGAGATATCAAAAACAAATTCTGACCCTAATTTCTGGGGAGTTCTTTATCTAAACAACCTTAAATAGCTTATCTCGTTAATTTAAATGCATCACTGAATCGTGATTAAAATAAAACCTAGCTTATCATGCTACGCTCACTCCGTCCATTCTTAACGTTAAGAATTTATAGTCTGGGTTCCGAAGCAGAAAAATGTGAAAAATAATAAAATATATTTACTGCACCCCTCTGCTATAAAAACTATTTTGGTATCCAAATTGTAGGTTATAGTCTGTAGATTATAAAAAAGTGAGTTTGGCCACTTGGCGGCTCTTGCGAAAAGAAAATATCCAAGATGCCCCCCCCAAAGAAGGCCGCCATTTATTGCCATTTCAGTAAAAATACTATGTTCGAAAATAGTTATTTTCATTGAATAACTAAGAAAGAATATTCACATGGATACTACGTTTCTCATAATGTACTTCAAATTGACATATAACCATAACTACTTCAAGGTCATTGTCAAGGTCATTTCAAGGTCAAAGTATAAAAAAACACCTAAAATTCTATTTTTCCTGCTTACTTTTCTTCTTTTTTTAATTCATTTATGTTTAGTGTTTGTCAAAAAGTGGTGGTAGAATTGTAAATTGTATGTTTCTTCATTGAAAACAATATTTTAGGATATAGCTTTTATATTTTTTGAAAACGCAAAGGTTTCATACTATAATAGCATGCCAAAGGTGGTCGCAAGATTGCTATTGCTGTAAGAGTCTTATAGCAAACTGTGCTAGTGTTACTCTGAAAGTCTAAATGCATGGTATGTATCTATTTCATAGTATGCTTTATGTTGACATATCTATCTGATCCCTCCCATGTCAAGTTCAAGCTTATTTCAGCCATTTCAAGGTCATGGTGATTTCAAGGTCAAAATATTAAAAAATAACTCAAAATATGTTGTTTTCCTACATACTTTTTTTTTCATTTTAATTTTAATTTGCGTTTGGTATGTGTTCAAGGCGTTGACACAATTGTAAATTATATGTTCCCTCATTTAAAACAACTGTTTAGGGTATAGCTTTTTTATTTTTCGAAACCACCTCCACCGAGGCTAATACCGTTACAGTGTGCCGATTAAAGGTGATCGCAAGATGGCTATTGCTGAACGAGTATAATGACAAGTTGTGCCAGTGTTAGAATCAATTAAAATGTATATCTTTATTCATGACATTTATTAATTTCATACTGTGCTTCATGTTGACATACATATCTGATTTCTTCAAGGTCAAGGTCAGTTCAAGATCAAAATATATTGAAACACAAACAGTTGAGAATGTTGTTTATTTCGCCTTTTTATTTTTTCAATTTTGTTTATTAAATTGTGATTGCAGAAAAGTAATTGATTATTTCCTCTATTTTGATCTCTGTTTATTTACTTTGAAGAGAAATGTTTTAAAGATGATATGGTGACAACTAGGTGTCGTCCTAGTACATGTTACCCAAGGCGGTTACCACAATAAGTTAATTCCTAGAGACTTCATTATTAGTACATTGTATCTGTTTCATTTTTAAACATATATCCATATGAAGAGATGAAAACTATTGTAATATGTAGTGCATATTGAAATACAAAATTAAGCTTTTCAAACTTAAAGTCAAACTCATTTGAATGTCAAAATACAAATATGCTTAATATCGGCGTTGTAATTATTAAATTAATTTATGTTTTGGTTAAATTATAGATAAAAATGTCTATACATTACCAAAATCACCAAGCAGTTTTAACCATAGTTAATATATTTCACAAATTAAAAGTCAAGTCAACCACAAAAGTTCCCTTCTTGAGCCAATTTAAACATGTTACAAGACATATATTTTTGCGAGTCCCATGAAAGCAAAACAAGCCATAAGTATCGCTTTTCAAGCCCATCCAGGGTTTAACCAATAAAATCTCAATATATGCACAAGGCCAAATCGGGAGAAAATCTCCTTGCACAACAGATCGTAATACATTGTATATTGTAAAGTGAAACGAAATCGTAGCCAACCAGTAGTCAATATCTAAACATGGAACCACATTTTTCGATTTTCGAAATTTCAGATGACATATAAATCATATGTGTGTGATAAAAAGAAAAAAAGGCACAGCTGCAGCACGAAAGTGTCGACAGGTAATTTTCTTTGCACCGCCAATGAGTGGTGGAGCTGGCGTTTAGTGGGCGTGCATTTGCAAGATACATACCCAAGATATTCTAGAAAAAAAGAACAACAGCTGTAATGGAGACGTGACAAATGCCTTCCATTTTGGCATTATATCCTAGGTGCCAATTGACCTTTATAAAATTCTATTAAAGTTAGGTAAGTTGTAGCTGTGACGCGATAACGACGGACAGACTGACATACTGATTATGAGATTACTATATGCTT
Source organism: Mya arenaria (assembly GCF_026914265.1). Lineage (NCBI taxonomy): Eukaryota > Metazoa > Mollusca > Bivalvia > Myida > Myidae > Mya > Mya arenaria. Next base: position 62,709,788 of record NC_069128.1, read on the forward strand.
ACCTTATCTATTGCCATATACATACAATAACTTCATAAAGAATTTGACTGTATTATTAATGGCATGCAAAAAGAGCCAAGAAGCTTTGGTGTCTTCGTTCCATTCGGAACTACTCAGCCATTTTAATCGAAAACAATCTCGGATGTATGCCGGTACATCAGTAAAAGTAGTTCGTAAATTTTTGAACAATATCATTAATTAATTGTAGTATTTTGGCTTGCATATGTAGATCTGAGTTTAAATTGATTGCCTTGGTAGTGTATAATTGCAAACATAATTAAGATTCCGGAGAGTTAAGTCATTAAGTTTAACTGCTAAATCGAAATTACTACGCGATCTACTTGCAGCGGAGTTCCAATTTCTGACATTGTAAACCGTCCATATACATCCGAGGTTGTTTTCGATAAGCTCCAAATGTCCACGTTCATGATTCTGTCACATTCGGACTATGTCACATTCGAAACTCCTCGTCAATTTTAATCGAAAACAACCTCAGATGTATTTGGACGGTTTACATACTTCAAAACGGTACGTTTTGGCTATTGTATAGGCATTTCGCTCTAAACACTAAGAAAGTAAGTCTTAATGTCTTTTAAACAACTAAGACGGCATGCCAGGAAAAAAGTGAAAGTATGAACTTTATTTATTGTTTTGCATAATTAATATACAGAAGGATCAATTCAATATTATGAAAATTGAATATATTACAGATAAAACGTATACTCAAGATGGACAAAAAAATACCAGCGGTATCTTTGATTTCACGAGTGCAGAGTAACTGACCTTATCATATTATACTCCCTTAACAATATGTCACATTAACCAAATCTCCATTACAAAAAGGCAAACATTGTTAATCACAGTCACAATATAACATTGCACATACACCAACTGGCGTTTTCAAAAAAGAAGAAGAAATATCGCTCTTCACTCTCCCCAAACGCGTGTGCCGGAAACTACCAGCAGCGGAAATAACCGGTAAGTGTAAAACTCGGTATCTACAAATAGTTTTAACAACAACCCCCGCCTTTCTTTTTAGAGTCCTTTCCGAGTTTTACGTTTTGATCTTGCTGTTCGCGTGAAAAGCCGTGACTTGCTAACGTTTGTGCTGAAAATAGAAGCAAGAATAGTTTTAAAATACACATATACATTACCAACGTGTTTGGCTATAACAGTTTAGGGTGAAATACAAGCAAGTTATATTTAAAAATATCTTGCAAATATATTACTTAAATGTTTGACTAGAGTTTGCGATGAAACAGAAGCAGAAAATGTAAAAAAAATCGTTATACGTATAACGGCTGACAATAGAGAACAGTGTGTGTATGCACCACGTGATAAATTGCGTCATAAATGCTACGTCAGAAGGCAACATTTTGCTTACAATAATGGCTTTAAACAAAGAGAAGTTTTCTTTTACTACACTATTTGCCATCGAAGCAAAATGTTGCCTTCTGACGTAGCATTTATGACGCAATTAATCACGTGGTATACACACACTGGAGATACAACAATGAAAATTATATGGACAAACCAATCAGTCAAAAGAAAACATGTTAAGAGGCACATGGCAAGGACCCAGACTGCGGGCTTAAACTACATGTAGCTATGTTATGAAAGTAATAAGGTGATTAGTTTCACTAAACACTTCGACAAACCTGTTACCAAAATAATGTTTTGACAGTGCTGCGTCAGACGGCCGTGTTGTAAACAGTTTTTTTCGAAGTGTTATAAGAAACTAAACTCTCAAACTCTGGTAAAAGACCGAAGCGGTGCTCCGTAATCCGCGTTTTATGTCTTGGAATGAGCCAATTTTTGCTTAAATGTCTTGAAGCCAGTGATATAAGACTGCTGACAAAAGATCAGATCGCATATAACCATATCTACGTTCAAAAGTGAATGTTTTATGGCTGAACGTGTTACTAGCGCTTTAAGGGTAAATGAACTTTATATGTCTGTTTTGTTAATTGTACATTGTATGTTACCTATTGCCATGAACAGGTCGCCCACACACATGCCGGTCTTGGCTGAAGCTTCGGTAAATATCAGGTTGTTCTCCTCAGCGAACGATTGACCTTCCTTCAAGAGAAATACATGAACATAAAATAATTTCTTATCATACCAATGGTATAGCCACAATAATGCACATACGGGGAACGGCCAAGTTTAAAGTATGTGTAAGTACGACACCCACAGCGACGACAACAATGATTTCACAATGCACCGTCTGTAAGGCGTAAACAATTGTTTGTTTCCACTTACCCGACAGACTATGTTTTGCCGACCTAAGACTTTTCTTGCCGTATTGTAAATTTTCTTTTCGTAATTTCAAATGTTGAGAGAACATTTAAATTTTACTGCAATAGTGATATTACCTGATAAACGTCGGTTTTGCAAAGAATCTCTGTTTTCAAAACAATCAATTCAGAAAAAAGGTACGCCTAACAACCTACTTACCCTATTGTTTCGGAGATGTTAGTAGAAAAAAGAACTTTTATTTGGCCTTATTACAACAGAAACCAAGGAAAAGCCCGACAGGCAAAGTCTTGCAAACGTACTTCTTTCGAGACGGTTCGTTTATCGGCTGCCATGTCCGCCTTGTTTCCGACGAGGACAATCACGATCGGAGAGTTCGCCTGCTGTTTCAGCTCCTTAATCCACTTCACCGCCCGCGTGAACGTTTTCTGCGAAGAGGAATATACAAGAAAGTCCTGCAATGTTTTCTAAAGAAAATCAAGACACTTAAAACTGATAGAAATCACAGTTGCCTGATGTTTGAACTTCGGTTCCGGCCAATCCAGATACTTTTAATTGAGAGATTGGGTCCCTTGACAAAAATAGCTCGATTGGCCGGAACCGAAGTTCAAACATGCAGTTACAGTATAAAAAGTGTTTTGTGTTTTAGTGGGGTGCGAATCCACGTGGGTAAGGTAAAAAACAGTATACCGACACCTAAACCACAAAGCCACTGGACTCTAACAAAAGTAGAAGATATTCTGAACTCAGTCTCAACGATACATTGATAACATCACGTGGCGATGTCAATCAACCAATCACGAAACATCAAAGCTGTAATTAAGTGATGCATAGCATTGTTAACGCTTATATAAAATTTGGGTCTTCAACGACAAGATTTGAGCAAATATCAACATTCGCTGGAATGCTCCATCTTTTGTATCAGTTTTAACACTCCCATCAAATGATTTGCCACACTTTGTTTCTTTATACAAAAAAGTGCATTTTACAAAAAACATGAGTGAGTACCTTTGAACCCTTCAATGATCGCTAAGACCCTCTGCTTTCACTATACGAATATCCATAAGTTAGAAAATCATGGTTGTTCTTGACAAAGCGTAAATACATTTGTAACAATATTAGCATCGCCATTACTGAATCGGGCACTGCCTTACGGGCATCGGGTAGGAACTCGATGACCCGCATACATTTATATATGTCTACGAATGCTGACGAACACCCAACGTCGGCATTACGAATATTGCCTACTGCACTACGCCGAGGATTCGAATAGCAAACGATATGTATACGACTAAGAAAGATCACGTACGATATATTTCCATATAGGAGAAATAAGTAATAAAATGCGCCAAAAATGTACCATTTCGGACTAGATGTTGTTAAAATTATGGGGGTGGGGAATTACGGCTCTGAGGGAAGGGACGCTAGTCAATAGGTTACGCCCCTAAGCTACACTCCCTCTAACGTCGAATCCTGCATCCGCTCCTGACATATACAATACTTTGGATTGGTCACTGCTGTCATAAGGTGACTTTTGTGACACTAGGCACGGCATACAAATCTGATGTGGTTCTCGATACCAGGATAAACCAATCCTCAAGCTCAAAAAGTTACAAATGTATTTGCGAGCTGTCAGAAATCACGCCTATAAAGAGAATGGTATGCACTTGGCGCTTGTAATTTGTGTTACATCGTATACGACTACGACGACCTGGGCGCTTCAATTATTATTTGGAACACTATTTGGTAGTGACGGTGCAATCACCATATTTGTAATGTCGTATGCGAATATGGCAGCCTGACCATTCCATTAGCAAATTGGAGCAAGCTTATGGTAGGGGCGGAACACTTAAAGTACTTTATACATGTATATCGTAAAACGACCACGGCGGCCTGTGCGCTCCAGGGACGCATGGAGGTGCAGTGCTATGTTATGGACAGGATGCTCACTGTATTTGTTATGAAGTTTACGGCCAAAGCAGCCTGCACGTTCCAGTGATACTAGGATGTGGGAACAGGGCAATGGTAGGGACGACAAACACACCATAAATGTTGTGTCGTAGTTGACCACAGTGGCCTGCGTGCCCCAGTTATATATTGAAGCAAGTTTGTGGTAGGGACGGAACACTCATATGTTATGTCGTATACAAACATGGCAGACCGGACGCTTTCACCAGTAGGAAACTACTATGGTAGTGAGGGGGGGCACTCAGTATATATGATATACGGCATGTCGTATATTAACACCGCGGCCTTGGCGCTTCCCTTGAAAGCTATGGTATGACAAGGAGGAGGCACCTACCATTGTTATTATGTTGAATACGACCACGGCGGCCTGCGCGCTCTAGTAATGTATGAACGCTTTGGTATGACACGGACGGGACACTTACCATATTTCTTATGCCGCAAATGACCACGGCGTCTTGGGCGCTCGGCTAATACATGGGAACAATGCTAATGAAGAGACGGAGAACTCACCTGATGTGTTTTGTCGTATAGGACCATGGTGGTCTGTGCGCTCTATTAATAATATATTGGAGCATGGCTATGCTAGGGACCGGACACTCATCATATCCGTATTGTCGTTAACGATACCGGCGGCTTACGCGCTGCAGTAAGATATAGTAGTTAATATATGGTAGAGACGGTGCAGTTATTATTGTATTATGTCGTATGTAAAAAAACGGTAGGGTCGGAGAACTCACCACATTTGTTATGCTGTATACGTCCACGACGGCCTGTGCATTCCAGAAACACATGGGAGCAAGGCCATCGTAGGGACAGAGCGCTCACAATATATGTTATGTCGCTTTTGTAAACGGCAGCCTGTGCGCTCAAAGTGGCAAATTGAGCAAGACTATTCTAGAGTTGTGGCCCTCAGTGAGACCTTGAAACAGGGCTTTGGTAGATATGGAGCGCAAACCATATTTGCTAAGTCGTGTACAACCACGGCGGCCTCAACGTTCCAGTAATATATTGGAAACGGGCTGAGGTAGGGACCGGTCACTAACCATATCTATATGTCATATACGACCACGGCGACCTGCGCGCTCAGGTAAGATATTGTAGCAAGCGTATGGCGGGGACGTGACACTCACCGCGCTCCAGTTACTACGAAGGCTATTGTAGGGACGGGGCGTTCACAATGTTCTCGTTGTAGTATACGATCACAGCGGCTCAGGCGCCCCGGGCACAGCTGAGAATAAGACCATGGTCGGGACGGGGCGCTCTCAATGTTTTTGTATTAGACTACTGCGGTACGCGCACCCGGGTAAACACATTAGGTTGAGTCTATGGTAGGGTAGAATCACTCAACATATTTGTTTTGTCGTATACGACTATGGCGGCCTGCGCCTCGGTTAAACATTATGTCTAGGTTGTGGTACGGACTTGGTACTCACCATATGTGTTATGTCGTAAACAACTACGGCGGCCTGCACGCCCCGGTAATACATTCGGGCGAAGCTATGTTAGGGACGGGGTACTCACCATATTTGTTTTGTCGTAGACGACCACGGCGGTCTTCGCGCCCAGGATAGACATTGGAGGGAGGCTGTGGTATGGACGGGGCACTCACCATAGTTGGTATGTCGTAATCGACTACGGCGGCCTGTGCGCCCCGGTAACACATTTTGAGCGAGGCTGTGGTATGGACGGGGCACTCACCATATTTGTTTTGTCGTATACGACGACGGCGGCCTGCGCGCCCAGGATAGACATTGGAGGGAGGCTGTTGTATAGACGGGCACTCACCATAGTTGGTATGTCGTAAACGACTACGGCGGCCTGTGCGCCCCGGTAACACATTGGAGCGAGGCTGTGGTATGGACGGGGCACTCACCATATTTGTTTTGTCGTATACGACGACGGCGGCCTGCGCGCCCAGGATAGACATTGGAGGGAGGCTGTTGTATGGACGGGCACTCACCATAGTTGGTATGTCGTAAACGACTACGGCGGCCTGTGCGCCCCGGTAACACATTGGAGCATGGCTGTGGTATGGACGGGGCACTAACCATATTTGTTATGTCGTAGACGACCACGGCGGCCTGCGCGCCCCTGTAATACATTGGAGCGAGGCTGTAGTAACGCTCCTGTCCCGCAGTGTCCCAGATATCAAACTGAATCGTCTGTCCCGACACGTTCACCTTCTGTGTAAGAAACGCCGCTAAAATACAATAAGTATGTGTTAGCGCAACAACATGAAAGGGAGACCACTGCGTGACACTGTATAAAACAAGAAAACGGGAGGCAACTCTAGGAACTGAAGTTAAATGTATAAGTAGTTGCGGGCTTTTATCTCTTTATTTAATTAGATAAAAGCGGCTAATTTGTGTGTGGCTGTAAAAAGAAATAGATTTTATGTTACTAAATTACTGCCATACATCATCAAAGAACACACAGGTTATACATTATTTGACGACAAAACCCCGAGAATGCTCGTCTTGAAATGTTTTTAGCTCGAATGGTTTGAGGGATGAACACTAAGTTTTCCAAAAGGAAGGTATAGCAAGGATAGTTTTCAAAACGTGAATATTTTTTCCCCTCGGTGAACACCGAAAATGTGCAAATGTCAAGCATTTCCATATTAGTTTAAAGATATCTATTTTACAACAATTGTGAAACAAGTTATTACAACATTATATTAATCACTCCGGTTGGCACGATGTCTTGTGTTGTGGTGGAAACCGGAGTATCAGATGGAAACCAACTTGTCCAGCTTAGTGACCACAAACCAAACTCACATGCGCCCGGGCCGGCCATCATCGATATCCGCTTTTTCATTTTCTATCTTTCTTTCTCATTGAATGCCAATTGTTTACATGGTGTCGGTGGACACGACAATACAAAGTCATATAGACAATATATATTTATTTCCATACTTGGACCTTTTTCCAACTGTGGAGTGTTTTTATAACTCACCCCCAATTGTTGCTAATGCGTTTTCTGTATATTCTCCTCGAACGAACCTCAGAGCGATGCTTGATTTCCCCACGCTCATGTCGCCAAGCAACACGAGTTTTACGTTCTGTATTTTCCCGTCACCTACTTGGATGTTGCGCGCGCTGCCCTTGGCACTTCCGGACGCTCTCCTCGCGCTCATTTCCCCAGTAATGTGTGTCTGAACTACCTGTATGGCAACATTTAATCCGTTTAAAATAATATGTCACAGTGTTAAAGATGCACTCTCACAGATTGTCAAAATTGACACTTTTTAATATTTTTGACTCGGAATCGAATGATTTAGGCTTCAATGCCTTCAATTCATTCATGTTAGATAACTCACAATAGATTAGATCTCAAGTGTTTGGTTAAATGCCGGAAATTACATTTTTCTTAAAGCGTTGGTAACGCTTTTAGCCACAAACATATATTTTTGAAAGTAAGTATGATGAACTGTGGTCTAATCTTTTGTTAGCAGTCTTATATCACTGGTTTCCAGGCTTAATGCAAAAAAATCTCATTCAAAGACAAAAAAAGAGTTGTAAACACGATAAATCTGAGAGAAAGCAGCTTAAACGTTGAGTGAAATGCAGACTAAGAAAAACACTGCTATGTGTATTGCAAGTGCGTTATCATCAATTAACTGATTTAAAATATTACATTGCCGAAAACGTAACTTACTTTTTGCGCACTAAAATATAACTTTTTAAAAAAGACTTAACAAAATCATCATCTTATTAATATGCAGCAATTTGTTTATGAAAAGTTAACCTTAGCAACAATTGAAATGATGAAATTAATGTATGATAGTATTTCCAATCAACAATTAAATAATAAATAAACAATTTATGATTACAGCAAAATCCATTTTCAATGTGTGCCTTAACTTCTGTAAAATAAGCGATTATAAATAGTTATGAGACATTGATGCGTGATTCGATCATTCGATTATTTTTTATTGTACGAATAACCGCTTCATAACTACTTATAAAGCATTGCTTATGTCCATATTACTGCATGTTTATTTATATGTATATGACTATTACAAACAAATTAGATAATTTAACTTTTAAAGCAACTGTGCACCAGATGATCAATTTGCAAGAAAAAAAGAAAATTGTCGAAAACTGACATAAACTTTGTATTAATGTGTACAATCCATTTAAACTTACTTACTGATGTACCACATACCACATCCTGGTACAGTGGATACAGCTCTGGACTTCAATTTTGGTGATTCGGGTTCAAACCCGGTCTTCGACACAATTTTTTTTTACATTTTGGTATTTTTTTTGCAATTATGATATCAAAGCGTAACAAATTCAATTAAATAATTGTCCTGAGATTCGTTACTGAAAAAATCTTTTTTTATGGTGACTATCTGGTGTACAGTCCCTTAAAGTTTACCTTAGAGATATCAAAAACAAATTCTGACCCTAATTTCTGGGGAGTTCTTTATCTTAAAAAGCTTAAATAGCTTATCTCGTTAATTTAAATGTATCACTGAATCGTGATTGAAATAAAACCTAGCTTATCATGCTACGCTCACTCCGTCCATTCTTAACCGTTAAGAATTTATAGTCTGGGTTCCGAAGCAGAAAAATGTGAATAATAATGAAATTTACTGCACCCCTCTGCTATACAAAATATTTTGGTATCAAATTGTAGGTTATAGTCTGTAAATTATGAAAAGTGAGTTTGGCCACTTGGTGGCTCTTGCGAAAAGAAAATATCCAAGATGGCTCCCAAGATGCCCGCCATTAATTGCCATTTCAGTAAAAATTCTATGTTCGAAAATAGTTATTTTTATTAAATAACTAAAAAAGAATATTCACATGGATACTACTTTTCTCATAATGTACTTCAAATTGACATATAACCATAACTACTTCAGGGTCATTGTTCAAGGTCAAAGTATAAAAAATACTCTAAATTCTAAGATTTTTTCTGTTTACTTTTCTTTTTTAATTCATTTATGTTTAGTGTGTCTCAAAAAGTGGTGGCAGAATTGTAAATTGTATGTTCCTTCATTTTAAACAATATTTTAGGAAATAGCTTTTATATTTTTTGAAAACGCCAAGGTTTCACACTATAATACTATGCCAAAGGTGGTCAAAAGATTGCTATTGCTGTAATAGTCTTATAGCAAACTGTGCTAGTGTTACTCTGAAAGTCTAAATGCATGGTATGTATCTATTTCATAGTATGCTTTATGTTGACATATCTATCTGATCCCTCCCATGTCAAGTTCAAGCTTATTTCAGCCATTTCAAGGTCATGGTGATTTCAAGGTCAAGATATTAAAAAATAACTCAAAATATGTTTTTTCCTATATTCTTTTTTCCATTTTAATTTTAATTTACGTTTGGTATGTGTTTAAAGGCGTTGACAGAATTGTAAAGTGTATGTTCCCTCATTTAAAACAACCGTTAAGGGTATAGCTTTTTTATTTTTCGAAACCGCCACCGCCAAGGATCATACCGTTACAGTGTGCCAATTAAAGGTGATTGCAAGATTGCTATTGCTGAACGAGTCTAATGGCAAATTGTGCCAGTGTTAGAGTCAATTAATATGTATATCTTTATTCATGGCATGTATCAATTTCATACTGTGCTTCATGTTGACATACTTATCTGATTTCTTCAAGATCAAGGTCAGTCCAAGGTCAAAATATATTGAAACACAAACAGTTGAGAATGTTGTTTATTTTCGCCTTTTTTCATTTTTTTTTTTTATTAAATTGTGTTTGGAGAAAAGTAATTGATTATTTCCTCTATTTTGATCTCTGTTCCGTTACTTTGAAGTGAAATGTTTTAAAGATGATATGGAGACAACTAGGTGTCGTCCTAGTACATGTTACCCAAGGCGGTTACCACAATAAGTTGATTCCTAGAGACTTCATTATTAGTACATTGTATCTGTTTCATTTTTAAACATATATCCATATGCATAGATGATAACTATTTTAATATGTAGTGCATATTGAAATACAAAATTAAGCTTTTCAAACTTAAAGTCAAACTCATTTGAATGTCAAAATACAAATATGCTTAATATCGACGTTGTAATTATTAATTTATGTTTTGGTTAAATTATAGTTAAAAATGTCTATACATTACCAAAATCACCAAGCAGTTTTAACCATAGTTAATATATTTCCCAAATTAAAAGTCAAGTCAACCACAAAAGTTCCCTTCTTGAGACAATTTAAACATGTTACATGACATATATTTTTGTGAGTCCCATGAAAGCAAAACAAGTCATAAGTATCGCTTTTCAAGCCCATCCAGTGTTTAACCAATAAAATCTCAATATATGCACAAGGCCAAATTGGGAGAAAAGCTCCTTGCACAACAGATCGTAATACATTGTATATTGTAAAGTGAAACGAAATCGTAGCCAACCAGTAGTCAATATCTAAATTGGAACCACAGTTTTCGATTTTCGAAAATTTCAGATGACATATAAATCACATGTGTGTAATAAAAATTAAAAAGGCACAGCTGCAGGTAATTTTCTTTGCACCGCCAATGAGGGGTGGAGCTGGCGTTAAGTGGGCGTGCATTTTCAAGATACATACCCAAGATATTCTAGAAAAAATAAACAACAGCTGTAATGGAGATGTGACAAATGCCTTCCATTTGGCATTATATCCTAGGTGTTATTGACCTGTATAATTCGATTAAAGTTAGGTAAGTTGTAGCTGTGACGCGATAACGACGGACAGACTGACATACTGATTATGAGATAACTATATGCTTACCTTATCTATTGCCATATACATACAATAACTTCATAATGAATTTGACTGTATTATTTATGGCATGCAAAAAGAGCCAAGAACCTTTGGTATATATGTTCCATTCGGAACTACTCGGCCATTTTAATCGAAAACAAACTCGGATGTATGCCGGTACATTAGTAGAAGTAGTTCGTAAAATTTTGAACTATATCATTAATTAATTGTAGTATTTTGGCTTGCATATATAGATCTAAGTTTAAATTGATTGCCTTGGTAGTGTATAATTGCAAACATAATTAAGATTCCGAAGAGTTAAGTCATTAAGTTTAACTGCTAAATCGAAATTACTACGCGATCTACTTGCAGCGGAGTTCCAATTTCTGACATTGTAAACCGTCCATATACATCCGAGGTTGTTTTCGATAAGCTCCGAATGTCTACGTTCATGACTTTGTCACATTCGGACTCTGTCACATTCGGAACTCCTCGTCAATTTTAATCGAAAACAACCTAGGATGTATTTGGACGGTTTACATACTAAAAAACGGTACGTTTTGGCTGTTGCATATGCATTTCGCTCTAAACACTAAGAAAGTAAGTCTTTATGTCTTTTAAACAACTAAGACGGCAAGCCGGGCCAGCCAAAAATGAACTCATTGTTTCTGTATTTCTTGCCAGGAAAACAGTGAAAGTATGAACTTTGTTTATTGTTTTGCATAATTAATATACAGAAGGATCAATCTACAATATTATGAAAATACTTACGCCACAAAATTGAATATATTACAGATAAAACGTATACTCAAGATGAACAAAAAAATATACCAGCGGTATCTTTGATTTCACGAGTGCATAGTAACTGATCTTATCATATTATACCCCCTTAACACTTGTCACATTGACCAAATATCCATTACAAAAAGGCAAACATTGTTTATCACAGTCACAATATAATATTGCACATACACCAACTGGTGTTTTCAAAAAAGACGAAGAAATATCGCTCTTCACTCTCCACAAACGCGTGCACCGGAAACTACCAGCAGCGGAAATAACCGGTAAGTGTAAAACTCGGTATGTTCCGGTATCTACAAATAGTTTTAACAACAACCCCCGCCTTTCTTTTTAGAGTCCTTTCCGAGTTTTACGTTTTGATCTTGCTGTTCGCGTGGAATGCCGTGACTTGCTAACGTTTGTGCTGAAAATAGAAGCAATATACATCACCAACGTGTTCGGCTATAACAGTTTTGGATGAAATAGAAGCAAGATATATTGAAATATATTTTTCAAATATATAACTAAAATGTTAGAAAAGAATTTACAATTTCAATTTTCAAATTTCAAAATTCTTTACATTTTACTACGCTACAAGTAGATCGTGTAGTAATTTCAATTCAGCAGTTAAACGTCATGATTTTCCTATTGTGATTTTAAATAATTAATGCCATAATACACTTCAGGGTCGATCAGTTTAAACTGAGTTACACTCAATACACTTTAAATACTACAATTATTTAATACTATCATTTAAAAAATTACGAACTACTTCTTCTGATAAAACGGCATCTATCCGAGGTTGTTTTCGATTGAAACAGGCCGAGGAGTAACGAATGTGAACTATCAACACATTCGGAGCTCTTCGACCATTTTCTATATATTGTTTTCGATGGAAAATGGCCGAGGAGGATCGAATGCTACCAACATATCAACATATACACTTGCAAGCATCACAAATAGACCTTAAACGCATTGTAATAGCTTTACCGACAAATGTGTATAACTGCCTAGGAACGGTCAGTGAAGCAGTGAAGCACGAGTTTACTGGAACACGAGTGCGGGCTTAAACTACATGTAGTTTGTATCACCATAACATCGCACTACCAAAGGTATCCGATGTAAAATTATTTGAAATTTGATGAATGGTTATCCCTTTTTATGTTGGTATCAGTTGACAGTGTTTAAAGCTGCACTCTCATAGCTTGATCGTTTTGACAACTCTTTTTTCATTTTTTTTTGTCTTGGAATGAGCCAATTTTTGCTTAAATTAAGACTGCTGACAAAAGATCAGATCGCATATAACCATATTTACGTTCAAAAGTGAATGTTTTATGGCTAAACGTATTACTAGCGCTTTAAGTTCAATTTTGAATGATCTAATATGACTGAATTGGAGGAACTGATGCCGAAATCAGCCGATTCTGAAACAACTTCTTTATTTAGTATCAAAACTGACAATCTATAAAAGTGCAGCTTTAATTTGTAGAGGATGGACGTATCGACGCCGGACAGCATGATCCCTACGCTAGGCTATATGTCTGTTTTGTTAATTGTACATTGAATGTTACCTATTGCCATGAACACGTCGCCCACACACATGCCGGTCTTGGCTGAAGCCTCGGTAAATATCAGGTTGTTCTCCTCAGCGAACGATTGGCCTTCCTTCAATAGAAATACATGACATAAAAACTTTCTTATCATACCAATGGTAAATGGGCCCCTAGCCACAATAATGCACGTAAGGGGAACGGCCAAGTTTAAAGGATGTGTTGGTACGACACCGACAGCGACGACAACAATGCTATCACAATGCGCCGTCTGTAAGGCGTAAATAAGTGTTTGTTTCAACTTTCCATGTTTTCCCGACCTAAGACTTTTCTTGCCGTAGTGTGGCTTTTATTTTCGTAAATTCATATATTTTGCGAGAACATTTAAATTTTCCTACAATAGTGATATTACCTGATAAACGTCGGTTTTGTAAAGAATCTCTGTTTTTCAAAAACAACACAGAATAAAGGTACGCCTACCTACCTACTCACCCTATTTTTCGGAGATGTGAGTGGATAAAAGAACTTTTTTGGCCTTATTATGCACCAGTCAATTGTAACCACGTGTACCGGGGATAGCCGGGGAAATGAGCCGTGTTTTTACCTTCCAGGTGGCCCCGCAATGCCGGGTGAATGCGGTGGTTTTGTCTTCGCGCCAGATATGGCGAGGAATGGGCCTTACCTAGGGTCCCTGGGGTGCGGGGGCATTTGGCTGGGATTTTACCAGCAGTTTGTCCCCGCAGGCCGGAGATTTTACCCGGGCTTGACTGGACCGAAAGTCAAAGTCCCCGCTATTCCCTGGACCTTGTTGGGGGAGGACGTGGTTACAATTGACTGGTGCAATACAACAGAAACCCGGGAAAAACTAGACAGGCAATGTCTAGCAAACGCACCTCTTTTGGTACGGTTCGTTTCTCGGCGGCCATGTCCGCCTTGTTTCCGGCGAGGACAATCACGATCTGAGAGTTCGCCTGCTGTTTCAGCTCCTTGATCCATTTCACCGCCCGTTCGAACGTGTTCTGCGAAAAAATGTATACAAGTAAATCCTGCCAATTATTTTCAAAGATTATCTAGACACTAAAAAGTGATAAAAATCACGGTTGCCTGTTGTTTGTACATTAGTTCCGGCCAGTCAAGATATTTTTAAGTGACCGATTGGGTCCCTTGACGAAAAAAAAACTCCATTTGCCGGAACCAAAGTTTAAACATCCGGCCCCAATACCTCGAAACATCTTAAGCTTTAGTAGCTTATTTTAGTTACAATGTAGCCAAAATAAATAATTTTATTTTGATAAATGAAAAATTGTTAATTGTGATTATCATAAACATAATTCCTATCTAAAGTCTTAAATCTCAAAAAAAGATATAAAAAAACTCCCCACAAATTATAGGGAAACAAAAATAGTGAGATTAGCTTAATCCTGTTGTTTTTTTACTTAAGATGTTCTTCGAGACGGGACCTCGAAAAATTGGGGCTATTCAACTGTTAACAATAGAAAATACAATCGACGTACTCTGTACACATAAAAACACAGGCAAAGCAGTCTTGATTAAGTCGCTTTAGTGCCAATAACGATTAATGTAAGGATATTGGTTGCTTAGACCAGCTGATCCCACTATACGATTATCCTGAGTTAGGAAATCATGGTTGTTCTTGAAAACTCGTAATTTATTTTGTTACAGCATCAGCTGAACGCCAAAAGAGTCACGGCAGTTCTTAACTTCTCAAAACTCGTTGTGCTGCTTAGATTTCCTACAACATTTCAACACACAGTAGGGCCGGTTCTTGGAATTGGCGTTAGAGGTGGCGTAACTCAGGGTCGCAACCTTTTGATTTTTGCCCCTACCTCAGAACCGAAAGTTATGGCATAAACTGTTTGCATGGGGATTTGGAGTGACTCCATCGAGAAAACTTTAACAATATGTAATCGGAAAAGGTGCATTATGTATTCTATTTTTTCCCGAGATTGCAGAAAAAGTAAACTCGGACGATTTAAGAAGGGGCGCACGCCCCACCTCTATATCACCTAGTAAATAGCACAGTCCTTACTAAATCGGACATCATGGGCACTGTCTTACGGGCATCGGGTAGGCATTCGTGGATTTCCGTGGGTAGTCGTGGATGAATCGACCAGATATCTGACCAATGGTGAAGGATTTTCCTCACTGTCACGATTTCAGCCCTGATTTCCAAGACAGAGCGTAGAGGCAGATGACCCGCATAATGTTTATATATGTCTACGAATGCTAACGAACACTCAACGTGGGCACTACGAATACTACCGAAAGTGCTTTTCGAGAATACGAATAGCAAGCACGAGGTGTAGGACTAAGGGAGATAACTCACGCTTGCTTAAATGTAAATTTAGGGGTGGGAGTTGTCTAGTGGTATAGGTGTCCTCCTCTCACCCAAGAGGTTGTGAGTTCGATCCCCATCAAGGGTACTTTCCCATGGCCTCTCAAAAAGGACACAGTACTGGTTTCTGCCCAGAAAACGGACTCGAGAGTGATTCTATAAGCTTAGCTTTCGTCACAATCGAGCTAAAATAAATTTGTATATACTAAATGTAAATTACAATCCTCAGTTGCGTATCGAATGGTATTGAATCGTAGAACAGTACAATGAATTGTCATAAACTTAAAGTCACGATTAACGACGACCCTCCACGAATATTCATCGAAGGTCTCTAACACAGCTACAGCTATAAATTGCACCTATAGCTATGTCTAAACAAGAACAGCTATACACACTGGCGGTTTCACCTCACTTACCGTCTTTCTTCTAATTTCAAAAATAGGAGAAAAAAGTAATAAAATACATCAAAAATGCACCCTTCAGACTAGATATTGTTAACTTTATCGGGGTACGGTGGGGTTGGGGGTAATTACGGCTCTGAGGGAGGGGCACAAGTCAAAAGGTTACGCCCCTATGTTACGCTCCCTCTAACGTCAGATTTTGCATCCGCTCCTGACATATACATTCATTTGGATTGGTCACAGCTGTCATAAGGTGACTTATGAGACACTAGGCACGGCATACAAATCTGATGTGGCTCTCAATATCAGGACAAACCAAGCCTCAAGCTGACAAAGTTACGTATGTATTTGCGATCTGTCAGAAATCACGATTAAGGGGAATGGTATGGACATGGCGCTTGTTATATGTGTTACGTCGTTTACGACTACGACGACCTGGGCGCTTAAGAAATACTTTGGAACAATATGTTATGTCGTATACGACCACGGTGGCCTGCGCGCCGGGGTAATACATTGGGGCGAGGATGTGGTACGTCCGGGCACTCCCCATATGTATTATGTCTCATACGACCACGGCGGCCTGCGGGCCCCGGTAATACATTGGGACAAGGCTGTGGTATGGAAGGACATTCCTCATACATGTTATGGCGTATACGGCCACGGCGGCCTGAGCGCTCCGGTAATGTATAAAAGTTATGGTATGACACGGATGAGGACTTACCATAATTCTTATGGCGTATACGACCACGGAGGTCTGGGCTCTCCAGTAATGAATCAAAGCTATGGTATGACAAGGAGGGTGGGGCACCTACATAGTAATGTATGAAAGCTTTGGTATGACATGGATGGGACACTTTCCATATTTCTTATGCCACAAAAGACCACGACGGCTATACATGTGAACAAAACAATTGTAGAGACGGAGAACTTACCTTATGTGTTTTGTCGCAAAGAACCATGGCGGCCTGTATGCTCTATTCGTAATATATTGGAGCATGGCTATGATAGGTACCGGGCACTCATCATGTCTGTTTGTCGTATACATCAACGTCGACCTGCAAGCTCCAGTAAGATATGGTAGCAAGCGTATGACAGGGACGTGACTTTCACCATGCTCCAGTTACTTTGAAGGCTATTGTAGGGACGTGGCACTCACCATGCTCCAGTTACTACGAAGGCTATTGTAGGGACGTGGCACTCACCATGCTCCAGTTACTACGAAGGCTATTGTAGGGACGTGGCACTCACCATGCTCCAGTTACTACGAAGGCTATTGTAGGGACGGGGCGCTCACCATGCTCCAGTTACTACGAAGGCTATTGTAGGGACGTGGCACTCACCATGCTCCAGTTACTACAAAGGCATTGTAGGGACGGGGCGCTCACCATGCTCCAGTTACTACATAGGCTATTGTAGGGACGAGGCGCTCACAATGTTCTCGGTGTAGTAAACGATCACAGCGGCCCAGGCGCTCCAATCACACCACGAAGGAAGGCGGAGCGCTCTCAATGTTTTTGTATACGACTAATGCGGTACACGCACCCGGGTGATCACATTAGGTCGAGTCTGTGGTAAGGTAGAATCACTCACCATATTTGTTTTGTCGTATTCGACTTTGACGGCCTGCGCGCCTCGGTAAAACATATGGTCGAGGTTGTGGTACGGACGTGGTACTCACCATATTTTTTATGTCGTATACAACAATGGCGGCCTTCGTGCCGCGGTAATACATTTGAGGCTGTGGTAGGGACTGGGCACTCACCATATTTGTTATGTCGTATACGACCACGGCGGCCTGTGCGCCCTGGTAATACATTTGGGCGAGGTTGTGGTAGGAACTAGGCACTCACCATATTTGTTATGTCGTATACGACCGCGGCGGCCGTTGCGCCCCGGTTATACTTTGGGGGCGAGGTTGTGGAAGTGACGGAGCACTCACCATATTTGTTATGTCGTATACGACTAAAGCGGCCTGCGCGCCCCGGTAATACATTGGAGCGAGGCTGTGGAAGTGACGGAGCACTCATCATATTTGTTATGCCATAGACGACTTCAGCGCCCTGTGCGCCCCGGTATAACGTTGGGGCGAGGCTGTGGTAGAGACGGGGCACTCACCTTATTTGTTATATCGTAGACGACCACGGCGGCCTGCGCACCCCTGTAATACATTGGAGCGAGACTGTGGTAACGCTCCTGCCCCGCAGTGTCCCAGATATCAAACTTAATCGTTTGTCCCGACACGCTTACCGTCTGTGTAAGAAACGCCGCTAAAATAGAATATGCATGTGTTAGCGCAACATGAAAGGGAGCTCACTGCGTGACACTCTATAAAACAAGAAAACGGGAGGCAACTCTAGGAAGTGAGTTTAAAATGTGTGAGTAGTTTCGGGCTTTATCTTTCTATTTAATAAGATAAAAGCGGCAAATTTGTGTGTGACTGTAAATAAATAAATAAATTCTATGTAACCATTTATGTTACCAAGTTACTGCCATACATCACCAAAGAATACAAAGGTGATACATCATTTAACGGCAAAACCCCGAGAATGCTCGTCTGTCTTGAATGTGTTTTTAGCTCGAATGGTTTGAGGGATGAACACTTAGTTTTCAAAAAGGAAGGTAAAGAAAGGATAGTTTTCAAAACGTGAATATCATTTCTTTCCCTCGGTGAGCATCGAAAATGTGCAAATGTCAAGCATTGTTTACATGGAGTCGGTGGACACGACAATACAAAGTCATATAGACAATATATATTTATTTCCATACCTAGACCTTTTTAGACTATGAAGTGTTTTTTATAACTCACCCCCAATCGTTGCTTCTGAGTTTTCTGTAAATTCTCCTCGAACGAACCTCAGAGCTATACTGGATTTCCCAACGCCCTGGTCGCCTAACAACACGAGTTTTACGTTCTGTAGTTTCCCGCCACCAGACATGGACCCTGCCGGAATGTTGCGCACGCTGCCCGTGGCACTTCTGGACGCCCCCCTCTCGCTCATTTCCACAGTAATGTGTGTCTGAACTACCTGTATGGCAACATTTCATCCGTTTAAAAGTATCTATCTCTCACAGTGTTAAAGACGCACTCTCACATATTGTCAAAATTGACACTTTTTGACTCGGAATCGGCTGATTTAGGCATCAATGCCTTCAATTATTCATGTTAGATAACTCACAATAGATCAGATCACAATTGTTTGGTAAAATGCCGAAAATTGCATTTTTCTTAAAGGGACTGTCTCACAGATTGGCACCAAAAAAAGTTTTTTTTAAACGAATCTCAGGACAATTATCTAATATAATGAGTTACGCTTTGATGTCAAAATTGTAAAAAAAGTACCAAAATGTTAAATAAAAAATGTGTCGGAGCCCGGGTTCGAACCCGCGTCACCAAAACTGATATCTGGCGTCTTCTCTACTGAGATATCAAGGCTTACACAATTAGGGTGACATAATTAAGCTATAAACCTACCTCGGTAATATCACGTGATAACGCCGACTAGCCAATCACGCATAAGGAATGAATTCTACGCGGTAGACATACCCAGTAGCTTTTTTTAATGGAAAAATACGAAATAACTGCTAAACTTAAATAAATTGTGGTACTTAAATAATTAAGTTTCAATGCATTTTTCGACAATTTTATTTTTTTTCGCTATTTTTCATCTGTGAGACAGTCCCTTTAAAGTGTTGATATTAAACGCCCTCAGCCATAAAACATCAATTTTCGCTTTTTAATATGATACAGTGCGGTCTGATCTTTTGTTAGCATTCTTAAATCACTGGTTTTCAGACTTTAACGCAATTATTTCTCATTCAAAGACAAAAACAAACCAAAAAGTTGTAAAAAAACGCTCAATCTGAGAGAGTGCAGCTTTAACGTTGAATGAAATGCAGACTAAGAAAAAGACTGCTATGTGGTATTGTAAGTATGGTATTATCAATTCATTGATTTAAAATATTAAATTGCCAAAAAAGTAACTAACTTTTTGCGCACTAAAATATAACTATTTAAAAAAAAAGACTTAACAAAATCATCATCTTATTGATATGCAGCGATTTGTTTATGAAAAGTTAACTATTGCAACAATTGAAATGATGAAATTAATTTATGGTAGTATTTGCAATCAACTATTGAATAATAAATAAACAATATATGATTACCGCAAAATCCATTTTCAATGTGTGCTTTAACTTCTGTAAAATGAGCAATTATAAATAATTATGAGACAGCGATGTGTGGTTCGATCATTCGATTATTTACTACAGTACGCATAACCGCGTTATAACTACTTATAAACCTTGCTTATGTCCATATGTACTGCATGTTTATTTATATGTATATGACATTTACAAACAAAAAATGATAATTTAACTTTTAAGATAACCTTTGAGAGATATCCAAAACAAATCCTGACCCTAATTTCTGGGGAGTTCTTTATCTAAACAACCTTAAATAGCTTATCTCGTTAATCTAAATGTATCACTTTAATCGTGATTAAAATAAAACCTAGTTTATCAAGGTTATAATGTATTCAATTTGCTTCCATGAATTTAATTATTACATAATTTATCCCAAAAAAATAAAACAAAAAAATGAGCTAAGCTTAATCCTGTTTTAGAATACAACCTATATGTTCAGCGTGGACAATGTCAGCAAATATGGTTTTATTCTAAATCATTTAGATGACTTGAATTAAATCTTAATTAATAAAAAGGGCTCGTTCACTACGCTCACTCCGCCCATTCTTAATCGTTTAGAGTTTAATTCATGTTATCTAAATATTACATAGATAATGCCCGTAACTTTTGGTGTACCTTAAGCACTCTTAAGCAATGTAAAGGTTTACGAATAATTTTATCAATACTGACACTACAAATTGCTCAACATTTACCCGCCTGTAAACCTATACCCCTTTATTATAACATCTATTAATTAAATTTTATATTCGGCATCAATGTTAAAAGTTAGACCTTGAAATATGAATGGTGAATTCACCAAATGTCTCTATATGTTTCAGGTATCCGGTTTACAAATAAGGTGGTCGAGCCATTGACAACAATGCTAAATGATGATGGCTGGTGTCTTAATATGATTTTGGTGACATCTGGAATGGAATTGCTGACCACGTGTAATTTTGGTATCATTTTAAATGGAATTGCTGACCACGTGTAATTTTGGTATCATTTTAAATGGAATTTTGGTATCGTTTCAAATGGAATTGCTTACCACATGTAATTTTGGTATCGTTTCAAATGACATTTTGGTATCGTTTCAAATGGCATTTTGGTATCATTTTAAATGGAATTGCTGACCACGTGTAATTTTGGTATCATTTTAAATGGCATTGCTGACCACGTGTCATTTTGATATTGTTTTAAATGGCATTGCTGACCACGTGTCATTTTGATATTGTTTTAAATGGCATTGCTGACCACGTGTCATTTTGGTGTCATTCTATTTTATATTACTTACCACGTGTAATTTTGGTGTCATTTTTAATTGTTTTGCTCACCGCGTGTAATTTTGGTGTAATTCTATTTTATATTGCCAACCACATGTAGTCATGTAATTTTGGTGGCATTTTAAAATGTATTGGTAACGGATAACCAGCATGTAAAGTATATCACCGAAAATACATTACTGATAAAGTTCAGGAAGTTTGTATTTTAGGTCTTTATTTAATCTAAAAACGGAAGTGAAATGACCTATATTTTAATTTTTCAATACCAAGGCAGTGTGTTTGCAATTTGTTTACCAGTTAAGCATCATCTGCACATTAAAATACAACCTACATTTACAGCCAATGAACTTGCAGATATGCAACCATTAGGAACTATGCATAATCATTAAGAATTTCAACTTCCGCGGGTGTTTAAAGGTCCGCCTATAGCCACTCATCTAATACTCAACCCCTTCGTCATATTTTGCAGTAACCAGTGTGTCAGCCAATGAGGCTATATTCTAAGTTAGTTAGATGACCTGAAATAAAATCTTAATGATTAAGAAGGGCTTTTTGCTACGCTCACTCCGCCCATTCTTAATCATTAAGATTTTAAATCATGTCTTATAGATATTACTTAAACCCTTTTACGTAATACCAAGATAACGGTCTCGCACCATTTCAAATTTACTGGACATATGATACCTTAAAATAATTGTTGTAATATAGTTCAATATAGCTTGGCTGTTTTTGTTAACTTGTTAAATTTGTATCTTTAAGGCGGAACATGATCAGGAAAGTAAATCATAACTTCTGTAAACAATTTCGTTGACATGTTGAAACGAATTTGTTATAAATCGTCTGCCGCGCGGCGGTTTTTGCGTGTGTTTGTTTTTTGTATTTCAAATTTAATGGCAAAGCCTCTCTAATAGATTTCGTTATATTTAAAAGCTGCACTCTCACAGATTGACAGTTTTAAAATTGTTTTAGTTTTTGTCTCAGAATCAGCTGATTTTGGTATCAATGCCTTCAATTCAGTCATATTAGAACACTCACAATAGAACAGACCTCAATTGTTTGAAAACTACCAAAGAACTTATTTTCTTAAAGCGTTAGAAATTCTTTTAGCATTAAAACATCAATTTTCGAACCTAAATTTGAAAAACTGCGAACTGGTATTTTGTCAGCAGACTTCTATCATCGGTAACAAGACATTTACGAAATTTTTTGCTCATCCCAAAGAAAAAAATAGTCAAAACTGTGAGGGTGCAGCTTTATTTATATAAATGTTAACTAGTAAATATTCAATATTTAAAATGTTGTTGATTCTTATTGACATACATTAAAAAAACTGTTGTATAGTATTAGAAATTCGCATGGTAAATACGAGTATGCTCTCAAGCTCAGACGTTATCTATTCTACATTTCAAACATAATGTGCGGTATCACGATTCAATAACCTCCGCGTTTATCTAAAGGACAAAATGTGCCTCCTCTTAAAAATGCATTAAAGGGACTAGACACCAGATGGTCCAAAAACCGGCAAATACATTAAGTCCTCAAAACAAGCGTAGAATTATCAATAAGAGCTCGTTTGAGGCCGATAATACATCATTTTAAATGATAAAAAGAATATGTTGCCCTTCTCTCAGCTGAGTTTTCCCGTTTAAAAAATAGTGCTTACAGGTTTCCCAGTTTATAGTGTGTATATTTAGCATGTTAAGGTCCCATGATATGTATAGATACATATACCGGCGCTATTTTAAAATTAACTGGGACTTACATGGTAGACAAACCCAGTAAATTTCGCATTAGAAAAATATGCAAAAATTGCGAAAGATACATGTGTCGTGATGTGATACATCAGTTAGTAAGATTTAATGCGTAGTAGGCGGACCTTTAAACACCTGCGGAAATTCTTAATGATTAAGCCTATAACTTAATGATTGCCTATCTGCAATTTCATTGGCTGAAAATATAGTTTGTGTTCGAAATAATGTTTGAAATGCACCTAGTTCCCATTATGACCGCGTTGACATAGCAGGCCAAAATTGCTTATTCTAATATATGTATTGACACATGCTCGTATTAACCATAATCCTCCGTGTAGACCTAACTCAGAACAGTCTAATATATGTATCAAAATACGATGTGGATGCGGGTATTTAATATTATGAGCATAACCCAGGGGTGGTATTCAGAATTGGTCTTAACTGGAACGATGTAGCTAATCGGATTCCTCGATATAAATAACGGGCATATACAGTGGATAGAGTTAATGATGTATGACCATGACATTGATTCAAGTCGCATATTAAATACCATTCCAGAGGTTGACTATAATTCATGCATAGTTAATTTTAGATAATGCACATGTATCGTTTTGTACCAGTTACATACCTGACACGGTGATGTGGAGATTGTAGATCTATCTTCCTGATGTCATGTCTACATTTATCTTAATCGTTGCTTTAAATTTGATACAAATCCGCCCCTTGGTTAGCATACAGCGTTCATTTCAATGTCACTTAATTTAATCACTGCTCAGAAAAAAATGACAATTAGCTACTTCTAGTATTACACAATTGTTTTACGTTTAGGAATACTTTTAACACAAATCTAGTTTATAACTTTATCCCAGTTATATCCGCCGGTATATCTTAAACACATCTTGTTCTATTCATTGATAAATCAACAACTTCATATCAGTAAGTATGTGATAACTTAATGTAGGCATGTACACTCTCCAGTTTCAGTAATATAGTCACCTTGTACATATGTTATATACGCCCCCTAAATAGTTTTCTTGTATGTATAGCTCTCACAAACAGTGCAAATTGTTCAAATATAGTAAATGAAATAAAACATTGTATTATCACGGAATATTCTCATAATTTACACACATTTGCGTTGTCACTGCCGAATAATAACCATATCATTTATGTTTAATACTAATTGGTCCGATCCGGAAGTCATCACTACTCGCTAGTCTTATTCGGAATACCTCGGTCTCTCTTAAAGCGACTCTCTTACATTTTTAGGGTCAGATATTAAATCTGCACTCTCACACATATACCATTTTTACAATTATTTTTTTTTATCTCGGAAAGAGCAAATTTTTGCGTATATATCTGCAAATCAGTGAAATAAGATTGCTGACGAAAAATTTGATCTTAGATTTTCATATTTCTTTTTTTTTATGGCTTAACGGTTTAAGAAAAATGCATAAAATATCATTTTTTTTAACCTAAATATAAAAATCTGAGATCTTATTTTGTCAGCACTCTTATATAACTGGTTCTCATGGATTTTCGCAAAAATTGGCTCGTTCCAAGACAAAAAATAAAAAAGTTGTCAAAACTTTCAATCTGTGAGAGTGCAGCTTTAAGCGAACATAAATTATGTGTGCATTTCGAACTCACTGTTTGTAACGTTCATGAAACGAAAGCAGAAGTGTAGATAAGAGAACATATTGTTTTGGTATTACATTGAACATAAGATAACGCTGAATTTTGCCGTAATATAAAGCTTTACGGGTGCTAATGATTATCATTTTCGTACACCAGATCGATTTGATGATATCATATGCGTACAACCATTGTTAGATTTATCATTGTCAAACATCTGATGAATGAGAATGTTGAAAATTGAATGCTCTTGGCATTAATTATTCAACACTATGTTCCAATATATGAACATTTGTCATGCAGTCGATATTTAAATGAGTGGCAGATACTCGTTTAAGCATACTTAGGTACATCAACGTCTAACATTATTGAATTTTCAGTAGCGTTATCTGCAAAAGAGAGCATTTTATAAACTATTTATGCACCAGTCAATTGTAACCATGACCCCCAGGTCCGGGGAATAGCGGGGACTTTGACTTTCGGTCCAGCCAACCCCGGGTAGAATCCCCGCCCTTCAGCGACGGACTGATGGTAAAATCACCGCCAAATGCCCCCGCACCCAAAGGACCCTAGGTAAGGCCCATTACCCGCTATATTTTGCGCGAAGACAAAACCACCGCATTCACCCGGCACTGCGGGGCCATCTGAAAGGTAAAAACACGGCCCATATCCTCGGCCACCCCCGTTATACCCCCGGACCTGGGGGGGGGGGGGGGGGCGTGGTTGCAATTGACTGGTGCATTACGACAGAGCTTTATCTTGAACTTTTTGGTGATGTTTTATATCTAAATCGAGAATTTCACACGGATTTATCTGTTTCGATGGCTTACCCTATCAAGCGTGAACGAGTCCCTTTAAAACAGATTTAAATATATATTAGTTTTCTCTTAAGCACGAAATTATGAAAATTGTGTGCGATTTATAAATATAAGGGAGGACTATGTGTATTGTGGGGTGTGTCTGGGGGGGGGGGGGGCGGTGTGTGTATTGGTGTGTGTGTGGGGGGGGGGGGGGCGAGGCGGTGTGTGTATTGTGTCTGGGGTGTATCTTAGGGGGGCGGCGGTGTGTGCATTGTGGAAGGGTGTGTGTATAGTGGAGGGGGCCGGTGAGTATATTGTGGGGGCCGGTGTGTGTGTATAAAGGAGGAGGCCGGTGAGTGTATTGTGGGGGCCGGTGTGTGTGTATAGTGGAGGGGCCGGTGAGTATATTGTGGGGGCCGGTGTGTGTGTATAGTGGAGGGGGCCGGTGAGTATATTGTGGGGGCCGGTGTGTGTGTGTATAGTGGAGGGGGCCGGTGAGTATAGTGTGGGGGCCGGTGTGTGTGTATAGTGGAGGGGGGCGGTGAGTATATTGTGGGGGCCGGTGTGTCTGTATAGTGGAGGGGGCCGGTGAGTATATTGTGGGGGCCGGTGTGTCTGTATAGTGGAGGGGGCCGGTGAGTATATTGTGGGGGCCGGTGGGGCCGGTGAGTATATTGTGGGGGCCGGTGTGTGTGTAAAGTGGAAGGGGCCGGTGAGTATATTGTGGGGGCTGGTGTGTGTGTATAGTGGAGGGGGCCGGTGAGTATATTGTGGGGGTCGGTGTGTTTCTAGGGGGATGGGGGAGGGGGTGGCGTTTTGTGTATTTTTTGGGGGGAATGTATTATGTTGTGTGTATTGTGGGGACGGTGCATGTATTGTTGGGGAGGTATATTGGAGGGGGTGTATTTGTGGGGATGGGCGGTGTGTGAATTGTGGGGAGGCGGAGTGTGTATTGTGATGACTTGAGGTGGGGCGGTGAGTGTATTTTTTTTGGGGGGGTGAGGGGGTGTTTGCATTGTGGGAGGGGGCATGTGCATTGGGAGGGGCGGTTTGTGTTTTGTTTAGGTGTGGGGGCGGTATGCGTGTTGTTTTGATGCACTGTGTATATTCAGGGTGGGGTCATCGTGTTTGTTGTTGGGGGTGTAGTATTTATTGTGGATGGAGATCGGTGTGTATATTGTGGATGGGGATCGGTGTGTATATTGTGGATGGGATCGGTGTGTATATTGTGGATGGGGATCGGTGTGTATATTGTGGATGGGGATCGGTGTGTATATTGTGGATGAGGATCGGTGTGTATATTGTGGATGGGGATCGGTGTGTATATTGTGGATGGGGATCGGTGTGTATATTGTGGATTGGGATCGGTGTGTATATTGTAGATGGGGATCGGTGTGTATATTGTGGATGGGGATCGGTGGGTATATTGTGGATGGAATTCGGTGTGCATATTGTGGATGGGGATCGGTGTGTATATTGTGGATGGGCATCGGTGTGTATATTGTGGATGGGGATCTGTGTGTATATTGTGGATAGGGATCGGTGTGTATATTGTGGATGGGGATCGGTGTGTATATTGTGGATGAGGATCGGTGTGTATATTGTGGATGAGGATCGGTGTGTATATTGTGGATGGGGATCGGTGTGTATATTGTGGATGGGGATCGGTGTGTATATTGTGGATGAGGATCGGTGTGTATATTGTGGATGAGGATCGGTGTGTATATTGTGGATGGGGATCGGTGTGTATATTGTGGATGGGGATCGGTGTGTATATTGTGGATGGAATTCGGTGTGTATATTGTGGATGAGGATCGGTGTGTATATTGTGGATTGGGATCGGTGTGTATATTGTGGATGGGGATCGGTGTGTATATTGTGGATGGGCATCGGTGTGTATATTGTGGATGGGGATCGGTGTGTATATTGTGGATGGGGATCGGTGTGTATATTGTGGATGGGGATCGGTGTGTATATTGTGGATGGGCATCGGTGTGTTTTAATTGTGTGATGGGGGATGGGGAGGGGGCGGTGAGTGTATTGTGTGATGGGGGATGGGGAGGGGGCGGTGAGTGTGTTTGATGGGGGATGGGGAGGGGGCGGTGAGTGTATTGTGTGATGTGGGATGGGGAGGGGGCGGTGAGTGTATTGGGGGAATTCACAGATACGGTAACTTTTTACTGGGGTGAGAACATTGACCTAAATCAGATACGAACCTGTATAGTTTGCCATGATTAATATTGCTTATATAAAAACAACATCAAACACTGTCAGGTGTTATAATGTTTATTGACTTAAAATGTCTAAACCATAGTTTTATAGCAGAAATAATAAATTCAAAAATCACATAATTGGTAATAAAATGACAATTATAGAAAAATACACGCTACAATATGCACATACATGTATGTTATACGACATATTATGAATTAAAAACACGGTTCCCGATGTACAATTATTTGAAATTTGGATGCCAGGTCACCCTTTAGTTTTGGTATTGTTTGAAATGGTTTAGAGAGTAAAGAAAGAATATGTTAATATCAAACCCAAACAAATGTTACAAACAAGGATTTTATACCAAGAAAGATTGCAGAATAGGTTATTTCACGTTCGATTACAGTTGAAATAAGTACCAAAACTACGAACTGCAATCACTATATCGGTAATGAAATTTGACAAATAATTTTACATACAGTCGAACCCCGTTAGCTCAATCTCGCTTGACTCGAATTCCTCGATTACTCGAACTGGATGTAAAGGACAGATTTCTATATTCTGAAGGTAAGCATTCCCACTTGGCTCGAATTTTCCCGAGGCTCGAGGTATTTTCGTCGGTCCCAGGGAGATCGAACCAATGGGGTCCGACTGTATAGAAATAAGCAAGCAAAATACCCTTTCAAATACCACCAAAATGATATGGGGTCACCAGTCATCATATTTTATCATTATCGCCAATGGCTCGATAACAATATAAGCTGACTTGTATATCGGGTACCTTAATTCTCACACTGTTATGAAGGTTCAATCATGTATACAATCCAACGACAACATGTACTTAAATGGGCGCAATATAGGTCGATGAAAAAACAACAACATTTTTAATGCATTATTATGTTTAAGTCATTTGACTTAAATAAAAACAACAACATTGAATTTGTGTACATATGAAGAAAAACGCCTTATAAATGATTTTGACCCTATTTTTCATTAATATCTACGTGGCCACGAATTCCCCAGTTAAAAAGACCCAAAATTTCTCGAATTTGTTTTTTGTCTGAAGACCAGGCCCCAATTTCTCGAAACTTCTTAAGTCCCTTATAAAAAGATTAAGCTAATCTCACTATTTTTGTTGTTCTATAAAATGTGTTATAATTACTTTGTCAAGAATATTTAGAAATAATTTTGGAATAATCTGTATGATTATCAGAATAAACCATTTTTCATATAGCAAAATCCATTTTCAGTATGTATTTTAGCTAATTGAAATAAGCGACTTATGCCTGTTAAGCTTAAGAAGTTTCGAGAAATTGGGGCCAGTTTAATGGTTTATGTTTTGTTTTAAACATTTATGAGTTAAACACGATAATGCATTAAAATTTCAAAACAAAAAAACACACTATATTTTGTGCGAAGACAAAACCACCGCATTCACCTGGCACTGCGGGGGCCACCTGAAAGGTAAAAACACGGCCCATTTCCCCGGCTATCCCGGTATACCCCCGGACCTGGGGGGCGTGGTTACAATTGACTGGTGCATAAGTCTCAACTCTGCGACCGTGGAAACGCATTACGTTGCCTTATATCTGGTATAAAGAGAAGAATTACAATAATACTACGGATTTCAATCTTGAGGAAATGCGTTCTTAAAGCTGCACTCACACAGATTGTCCGTTTTGACGTTCCAAAATGTCTTGGAATCAGCTTTGGCATCAATGCCTTTAATTCAGTCATGTTAGATGACTCACAATAAAACTGATTTCAATTAATGGGAAAACTGCCTAAAAGTTTTATTAATTTATTTTTCTTAAAGCATTAGTAACGGTTTTAGCCATAAACGTCAATATGTGAACAAAAGTATGGAAAACTGCGATCAGATCTTTTGTCAGCAATCTTATTTCGCTGGTGTCAACAAATTTACGCCAAAAAAGAAAAATATAACAAAGTTGTAAAAACGGTCAATCTGTGAGAGTGCAGCTTTAAAAGAAGTATACGGACAGTAATACAACCTAGATTTTAAGTTTTAAACATCGTACGGCAGGATTTAGAGCTCTAACAAGGTCATTTGTAGTTAGATTTCTTGTTAGTTATTTTTTTTACTTATTGAGAAATTCTGTATTTAAATTTCTTCGCCAAAAATACCTAAAAATTAAATATATCCTTTCATTAAAGCTGGAAACGCAATTGGCTGGTAGTCTATTGAGATATCGAGGTCACTGCACCGGCATAACTATAATTCACTATTAATTTGTACATAAATCAATTTATTGGAAAAAAATGCAAAAATAAATTAATACAAATAAAGTCAAAACTCGCTATGTCGAAGTCGTTGGATCCTCGGGAAATACTTCGAGTAACGAATATTCGATATAACCGAAATACAAAAATTGTTAAACTATACCCAAACCCTTTGAGAAAAGTTCGACATAGCCAGAACATCGAGAAAACAGTTCGACATAGCGAGAACATCGAGAAAACAGTTCGGCATAGCGAGTTTCGACTTTTAAAGATGCAATTCACATTCACAGTATTATCTCGTTCATAGAGCGAAATTCCATTAATCATTTATATCAATCACCGAATACGTACACGTACAAACTTCATATCTAAAAATAAATAAAAACATTACGAAGCGTTGTTAGGGATGTCCATAAGCATTAATAACAATCAAGCACAGACAAAGAGCGACAACAAACTAACCCACGTTATACAAACTCAAAATGTTCACCGCCCGAAATATGAATGTCCAAATACTATTAGTATAATACAAGTCTCCGTCCTATGCACCTTGCCATTCTATCCAACTTATCTGACTGGAAGGACAGGTAACTGTATCTAACACACTGGTCTACTGATATCTGGCGTCGATGTGCCATGGTGGTAGAATTTGAACGATTCCAAGAAATATACATGGTCGGCGTTCGTGCTTTGTTCATATTTGGGGCATCTAACCCTGGAAAACTTTAGAGCCCACGTCCTCCCACCACCTCCTTCCATTGGGAAAATATTATTAGGGGCGTTTGTACAGAGATCACAGGGTGAGAAGGTTAGAGTGTCATACGCCTCTGATTATTACGAATATATTTGGACTAGCTAGTTTAAATGGCCGAAACAAGACTGTCATCTCTTATAATCAATCCACAAACATAAATCATTCATATGCAACCTGCCCCATATACGTATATAATTTGTTTAAAACCACAACTATATTATACAAAAAACACCGGACACACGGCCGCCAGCCTGTCAGCGGTCCCGTGTTATGTGGCGAGCGTTGCTCAATTCAACGACGTCACCTTCCTTATCTTCCACAAACATTTTCAATATCCTGCCGCGCGAGTAAGGATATGACTCAACTTCCTTTGTGGCCCGGCTCAATGCGTCGTCCTTAGCGTTTTCTAACGAAGGGAACCAGTCGCTAACCACTTCCGCTTTTTCCATATAGCCTCCCGGTCCCGCCAGGAACTCCGCCACCCAGCGATACTCCTTCCGTTCTCCTTTGGTTACCTGCTCGGTGTCCGTGCTCTTCGACATTGTTTTAGAGTCACTCAAGGGATTCGATAGATTTGAAATACAAGAACCAGTTTACCTCTTTCGTAATCAAATAAAGACTTCACTTGTTTTAAGATTGATTCCGTTTTCACTTATTTTTAAGATCCAATAAAGTGTCACTTATTTTGACGATCCAATGAGGCAGTCACGTATTTTGGTGATCCAATGGCACAGTCACGTTTTTCGATGATCCAATGACACAGTCACGTATTTCGGTGATCCAATGACACAGTCACGTATTTCGGTGATCCAATGACACAGTCACGTATTTCGGTGATCCAATGACACAGTCACGTATTTCGGTGATCCAATGACACAGTCACGTATTTTGGTGATCCAATGACACAGTCACGTATTTCGGTGACCTAAGAACGGAACAGCTTTGTTCTGTGATCTAATAACAAAACCCCTTATATGTTATAATCCACTAACGATGACACACATATGTTGATGATCCAATAACAAGATTACTATAGTAACGATATCAGTAGTTAATCTTATCAATTAGAGACTAATCTTAGCAAATAAGTGCAGTGAATAAAGCTGGTTTATGTAGGTAATTACTTAATTAGTGACGATAAATGTTAAACGGCAACTTTCGACGTTTTGTAAGTTGCAGGACTTTAGTGATGCCAAATTAATAGCCAAAGTAGCCTTAATTCTGATCCGTTGTACTTCAAACCGAATAGATTTTCTTCAGTTATTTCTTTAAACGGTTATTTTCATTGTTCATTGTCTATAAAACACGGCCATCAATCCTTGAACTCTAAATGGACTCAGTGCCGCACTTAAAGACCCGGGTTAAACAAGTTTCATTTTTCAAAAGACTTTCAATCCATATTCGACACAAAACTGCACACACACGATGTCTATTCACATTTTCCGCTCAGCTACTTCCGGTTGTATTCTTCGTGCCAAGTCACAGAAACGCTTGACGAACTTTTCCAAGCGCCTGGTGACAGTGATGGCCGCACTCGCCCCTGTTCCAAGTTGTTAGCGACTCCGCTGGATATCACAAGCGATCTGAAAAGAGATCGATACACCTTGATCAATATCTCGCCCTAATATTCCATTCACGAACATCAGACTTTAAAAGGTATAAAATTACACTGAACCACAGTGTGTTTTTTTTCCAGACAAATCGCACTTAAATTGTGCTTTGCTTTTACGTCCAATGAAAACAGTTTGCACTAAGTTTTTTTGAAGGTTTGATGCACAAGTTCCGTGATAATAATTGTCGCGTATATCAAGAGGCCACAATGAAATATCTGTTTTGCCAAATCTATTTTAAATTCATATCTTTGCTTACATTTAATCTATGACGGAGTAAATAATATCTGAACAAAAAAATCCGTATGACCTCAAATAAGAAATTCATTCAATTGAAAATTGAAGCTCCCAATAAGGACGTCCTGGTCTCTTGTTACGACATCACGGTTTACCTTTAATGGAAAACCTTCCTGCGCCACACAATTATCGGAATATGACAAAACAGGCAACGTATTAAGGATAATACAATACTTAAATTATAATAATAGATACTTTTAATTACACCTGTACGGCTGTAGTTTAGTGCAAGGCTGTTATCGAGGGGTGAATGCGAAAAGGTTCTAAGTGACATTAAATAGAGAAGAAGATAGAACCTTTTCGCTTTCACCCATCCGTATGCAAACTTAATATCGCAACAAACCGATAAAGCTTTAGATAATCCGACACTTAAAGTGCTATTAATCTTATCATAAGCCGCTTAAACAACCTCGATATCTTATATTCTCGTTTCCTATACTTCCTTATAGAATTATGCAAAACATTAGAAGTTTGATACGTTTTTAATTCTCATATCACCGTTCATCCATATTAAGGATGTAATCTATCTTAAATGGGATATTCAATTTAGAATTTGGCTTAAACTTAATTACGTAATTTGCTGGTCACTATGGTTTGGGATTTGTTGAAAACAATTTCGTACAAAAATTCTTAAAAACATCACATATCAGCATTTAAAGTGACACTCTTATTCAAAATCAATACAAACACATGTATTACAGACATAAATTTTGAGTGATAAACTTTTAACTACTAACTAAATAATGCATTTGTGGGAAATATAAATTACTGATAACAAGATTGTCCATGTAAAAGCTGAAAACGCAAAAATATTAATGATTGGTGAGTGTTTAAACCTTTACTGCGATCTACTATCGTTTCTTAAGTTAAAGATACCGAGTTTTCTACACCTTTCTTTCGAATCAGAACCATTGTTTTCGACATTTATTCATTCCTTTTGGTATATTAAAACAATTGTATTAATTGTGGTAGTAAATTATATTTGGTAGTAAGAGTGCATCTTTAAGAAATTTAGTGATTCAACGGACATATTCTGAAAGCCATTTTACACTGGTATCGTATTCGACGATTAGTGATAATTAAATTAAAGGGACTCGCTCATGTTTTTGGACCATTTTTTTCTCCTTCACGATAATGCATCTGAAAACATTAATATTTTAAGATTATTTTACTCTTTAATACCGACATGCAGAAAAATTGCAATTAAATATTAAAACAACAAGGTTTTGGTGGAGAGCGAACCCACGCCGATATAGTCAAGAAAAAACAGACAACAAAACCGCTCGCCCACGAGGACTCTTACAGAAACAGCGGGATAGTTTCACCTAATAACCTTTTTGTTGTAACACGTTACTTTCACTTTTTCAAAATGGCGACCTTCAAAGACAATATTTGAGCATATATCAACATTTGTTAAAAGGTTCCAGTTGTCAGTTGTTTTAAAAATTCTAATAATTTGCCACACTTTATTTTCGTTAGAAAAAAGTGCCTTTTACAAAACATGAGCGAGACTTTTTAAAAGGACCCGCATGTTTAATGGTGGTAACGACTTGACATTTTTTTTCAAATTAATTTAATTTACTTACTTTTATGAACAAACTCCAAACAGCAATTGGAAAATACTCATTTTAACAGAATTTAGTTAGATCAAGCCATTTTTTTCATCGGCGTATTAACTAACACCGTTTGGCAAAATAAAGCCCCCCCCTCCCAAAAAAATCAATAACAAAACAACTTTAATTTTACATTTTACTTTTGATGATGTTCTATCATTGTAATATGTATTGTATGCAAACTCCAAACATTTTATGTCTGACCGTTTAAAAAAATGAACGAATCCATTTAAGAAAAAAAATGAACGAGTCCATTTAAAAAAAAAATGAGTCCCTTCTACACTCTCACAGATATACCATTTTTACAACTTTTTTATTTTTTGTCTTGGAAAGAGCAAATTTTTGCATATATTTCTGCAAACCAATGATATAAAATTGCTGACAAAAAATCAGATCGTAGATTTTCATATTTCCGTTCGAAAGTTAATGTTTTATGGCTTAACTAACGGTTTAAGAAAATTGCATAAAATATCGTTTTTTAACTTAAATATAAAATCTGCGATCTAATAGTTTTATCAGCAGTCTTATATAACTGGTTTCCATGGACTTTCGCAAAAGTTGGCTCGTACCTAGACAAAAAAGTAAAAAAAAAAGTTGTCAAGACGTTCAATCTGTGAGAGTGCAGCTTTACGGTTGAAGAGCTATATTGTTACTTTATACTTTGTGTCAATTCAAGGTCTGCCTTTCCACCATTTCCTATCAATTGTCAAGCACTTAATGGAAAGAAAAAGAAATATTGATTTTACACCTTTTTCAGTAGAAATTATTGGGCTTAAGTAGAAATATTAGCAATGATGGCCAAGGTTTAAATGTTTGTACAAGGACGTAGCCGCCGTCTCCACCGC
Source organism: Mya arenaria (assembly GCF_026914265.1). Classification (NCBI taxonomy): domain Eukaryota; kingdom Metazoa; phylum Mollusca; class Bivalvia; order Myida; family Myidae; genus Mya; species Mya arenaria. The sequence goes on from NC_069128.1 coordinate 62,745,036, forward strand.
CGATAACGATACTATGTCCATTGCATACTTTTCTTTGTAAAAGACAGACAGAAAAACAACTAGTAATATAGCATCAGGATCATTGCCCACAAAAGCCACCAAAATACGTGTATTAAAACATTGCATGTATCTTTTATTGATCAGTGATTTCGCACTTCTAAACAAAATATTGTAGAAAATACGACAAAAACAGCTGGTGTTTCTTTAAAGTAAACACAATTTTCAATAAAATCCAGGAATTCATATTTCGTGCAAGAAAGATTTTCAGTACAAAACACATTTGCAGAATGTTAAACGGCCGACAATTACTCCGGATAAAAACGCCTATCTGTATAATAAGGTGAATAATTAATGAAAATGGTCGCTAAAATATTCCAATTTCGGATCGTAAATAGCAGTAGTCGAATCAAACGAGGCTAGATAATTCTTTAATTAAATGAGATAGAATTTAACCATCAAAGTGTTCTATTGGAAACGATGAATCATAGTAAACAGTTTTATTTACATTCGTTTGCACGGATGGAATGGAGCTCCATTGTAAATAATTTTAAGTACAGTCCTTTGTGAAACATTTCTTTAAATTAATGCATTTCAGACAGGCAGTTTATGACATAGCAACTGCGACAATGTACTTGCGCAAGCTAAACAGGGGGGGGGGGGACTAAACTAGAACCCATATTGACTAACGTATTAAGTCTGAGACTCAACCAGAACCCATACTGACTAACGTATTAAGACTGAGACTCAACAGAACCCATACTGACTAACGTATTAAGTCTGAGACTCAACTAGAACCCATATTGACTAACGTATTAAGTCTGAGACTCAACCAGAACCCATATTGACTAACGTATTAAGTCTGAGACTCAACCAGAACCCATACTGACTAACGTATTAAGTCTGAGACTCAACCAGAACCCATATTGACTAACGTATTAAGACTGAGACTCAACATAACCCATACTGACTAACGTATTAAGTCTGAGACTCAACCAGAATCCATACTGACTAACGTATTAAGTCTGAGACTCAACCAGAACCCATACTGACTAACGTATTAAGTCTGAGACTCAACCAGAACCCATATTGACTAACGTATTAAGTCTGAGACTCAACCAGAACCCATACTGACTAACGTATTAAGTCTGAGACTCAACCAGAACCCATACTGACTAACGTATTAAGTCTGAGACTCAACCAGAACCCGTATCAACTAACGTATTAAGTCTGAGACTCAACCAGAACCCATATTGACTAACGTATTAAGTCTGAGACTCAATCAGAACCCGTATCAACTAACGTATTAAGTGTGAGACTCAACCAGAACCCGTATCAACTAACGTATTGAGTCTGAGACTCAACCAGAACCCATACTGACTAACGTATTGAGTCTGAGTACTAGATTGAACCAGAACCCATATTGACTTTGATCTTTGTTTTTAAGTCGGAATCTCAAAATCAGACTTGAGACGTTTGTGAATATGTGCAGTGAGCATGACATTATTATGTCACTCTGTGACTTTATTTATTCATCTTCTGCCAAAAAAGTACAATAAATTAAAATTGTTTTTCATGAATAATGCCCATTTTCAAAACCCAAACCCAACGTGAAAAGCATTGTTATTTATCATTACGCTAGTTATTGCACAGTTGAACTCCGCCTACGTGTTATCGTTCCGATATGGTAGTTATTATAGAGACGAAATGAAAAACTCTCAAAAATGGTACAATTACACCCACGGCATTCTCGTACACTATAGTGATGATGCTATGCGTACCTCTTCTATCATTGTTAAACCTCTGATGAATGAGAAAGGTCCACGGCTGTTGGTTTGTTTTTGCCATGTCTGCCACAGGGTTCTTACCATAATTATGTTCCTTAAAGCTGCACTCTATCAGATTTATTGGTCTTAGAATTAGCCCGTTTTTGCGAAAATGTCTGAAAACCAATGATATAAGACAATAATAAAAACCTCAGATCGCGGTTTTTCATATTTATGTTCGAAAAATGATGTCTAATGGCTGTATTTTAGGTAGTTTTCTAAGCAATTGAGGTATGTTCTATTGCGAGCTTTCTCATATGACTGAATTGATGGCATTGATGCCAAAATCAGCTGATTCTGAGAAAAACTTCAAATTAAAGTCAAAACTGTCAATCTGTGAGAGTGCAGCTTTAAAAGAAACAGATATCTCTGGGAGAGGGGGGGGGGGGGGGGGGGGGGGTCCGTTAAGAAATTATACAAATTGTCGTTAAGCGCCGATGCAATCTTTCTCCGTGTGTCATCTTAATTCCGAAATAAAGTCCGGACACGTTATTAAACCGATATTCATTGGAAGGCATATCAACCCAGGGGTGGCAAAGAAATGGTATATTGCATCAATGTTATGGCCAGAGTATTTTATAGTTTCTAGAAATTGATATATTTAGAACATTCAATTGCTAGATAGAAGAAAATAACAATATAAAAATAAATCATTATGGACACTTTTTTATCATAATATGACAATAATGGAATGCACCAGTTGATTTCAATGGGGTGGGGTAGGATGGGGACCGGCGCTCGACCCCACCAGAAATTGTTCAAGCACAAGCGACAAATTCCCTCAAATATTTTATTGGGGTATTAGAATTACATGTACCATATAAAATGGTTGATGCATTTAAAGATGCACTCTTACTCCCAAATAAGATTTACAACAATTGGAACAATTATTTCAACTGACTGAAAACGATGAATAAATGTCGAAAACAGTTTTTCTTATGACGAATACTTTGTTAAATTTTAAAGAAAGGTGCAACAACACGATAATTCTACCTTGTTAGCCGATGGTAGATCACAGTAAATCTTTAAGCACTCACCAATCATTTAATATCGTTGCCTTTTCAGCCGTAGAATACACGGTTACAATCTTGTTATCAGTAGTTAACATTTTCCATAAATTCATTATTTAGAAAGTAGTTAAACTTTAAACCCTTCATTCAATAATCATGACTTTTATACATCTTATTCAGTGGATATACGAGAAAAACACAATGTATGTGTATAAATCAGCGTTTAAATGGGTAATATATCAGGAAAGATAGAAAACATGTCAGGTGTTTTAAGTGTTCATTTGCCGGCCAACTTCAACTGGGGGGGGGGGGGGTCACGGTCCTTGTGCCATCCCCCCCCCCCTTCCCCCGCTGGCAAAAATCACACGAAACTATTAAATTACGATTTTTTTTATAAATACATGTAAGGGTTACAAATCAATTGTATCGTCAGAGAACTAGTTATTATAACCTGAAAATATTGCGCACCAAAATTATGGGGATCACAAGAAACATTCTATACAGTCGAACTTCTTAGATTATTTTTACAGTCACCATTTCCTTTATGTTAGAATTGTTTTGCAAGAACTTTATGACGCCACAAAATAAATACATTATTTGATTGAATACTTGCAGTCCGTATGTCAATTGCAGAAGAAGGTTCAATGATTGCATAGCAAACAAATTGTCTTGCGGATAATTTATAAGAGAAAAGCGGAGCGGTAATTCAAACAAGCCTCTTACCGTTACGTGTAAATCGATGGCAGTAAATTCCAGACTTCTATATCAGCCGAACACAAGCGCGAGATTGTCGTCTGGTCCCGTGTCGCGCGCGCCTATATCGGGTATCCTCGGATATCTAGGTAGAAAATTGTTAATGGAATTGTAAAGGGCAAATTACAGCAATTCGTAAGTGCCGCGATGCTTGCGATGAATGACATCTAGAGTGGTCCTACAGCTCTGTCTATTGGATATGGTTTCATTTATCTGGTCTTAACTAATTGTTATTTAGAAATTTGATATTACATGTCTCTTAAAAACTATTAAAGTGACACTCTTATACAAAATCAATACATACGCATGTATAACATTCATAACTTTTGATTGATAAACCTTTCGACTACCAGGGGCGTAGCTTGACGAAAATGTATGTGTAGGCCACTTTTTAGAGTACTGACCATATGCAACTTTCGATAAATAATATACGAAACATTAATGTCGCGTGAAAATGAATTTTAGAGCAAAGGAAAACGATATATTTGAATATTTGAAATACCCGGTTTCCGATATATTAATGCGAATTTGTCGGAATTTCATATTTTAGACCCTTCTCTCTCCCCCCCCCCCCATGCCTTCAGTTTTTATTGCAGATTTGGCATTTTTAGATTTTCGGGTTTTTTTTTCTGAAAAATGTGTAGGCCGCGGCCTACACGGCCTATAGGAAGCTACGCCCCTGAGTCTACCTACTAAATAATGCATTTATGAAAACTAATAATTATTATATTCAACAAGATTGTAACGGTATATTTCATAGCAGAAAGCGCAAAAAAATATGAAATGATTTGTGAGTGTTAAAATATTTATTTTTAATATTCTTTCGTCTCATAAGGTAGAATACCGTGTTTTCTATCAAATTTAACTTGGTATCCACCACAACAACCATTGTTTACGATATTTGTTCATCCTTTTTGGTATATTAAAGCAATTGTATTAATTGTGATTCATCTTATTTGGAAGTAAGAGTGCATCTTTAAGTTGTAGGAATGTTATATTTAAAGAATAAGCATGTGTGGTTACATACAACTGAAAGTTCAAAGTTAAAGGGCAAATTACACTAAAATGGAAGTGCCTACTCTTTGTTACATGCCTTATTTATTCAAATTGACACATGACAGTGAATCAAGGCATGGTTATACATGACTACCTTTCATATTTGAAGGTTTTGAAGCTAAATGGTTTTGTGCTTTTTCAAAAACAGGTTGAACATGCTGGATCTACTTGATCTACTTTTTATTGTCTACATTTTCATTTCATTACTTGTCCTCGTACACCGGATACTGTCATTTTACCAAAAACACAGCGGTTACGTTCAACCATTTTTATTTTTCTTAGAAATTTTTTTTCTAACGTTGTTTAATGTTTAGTGGAACTTTGTTGTAGGTCGAAAAGCTCTAGAAATCAATGTTATCTTGCATGCTTATTGGTCAATTAACTATAGAATATATAGAAAAAAATATTTAGACTGAGTGGTGTCTGACTCGGGGTTATTAAAAAGCAAAAAATTAAAATATGTTGTTCAACCATTTTCACCTATGTCATTCACTATGGAAGGGCATGAGGATCGTGAACTCTAACATCTTCTAATTTTGCAGTAGAACTTCGAATTAAACTTTGCTTTCCTTGAAATGATGTTCACATGTAAATAATAAAGTTTTATAAATAAAAAAAACACGAAAAATAAACTTTAGGGTCATCTTTAAAAAATAGACTGGAAACGATTTGTAACTGCTACGAGATGAGATAGACGTTGGTATTGGTTACATCAGTACAACCAAACCATTAGATTTAATTATTTAAATTATTAAACAATTAAGTCCTTGGTCTCTAATTAACACGCGATGACAAATGATGGAAACAGAGAAACACGTGATTTGCGGCCCATTTAGAAAGTACATACTCTGTGAATACTTATTTTAAAGGACGTATTGCTGCAAAAAAAGAGGTCATTTTGATACAGTCTGTAATATAGACTGTCCGTGCTCGCCATTTACGCCTTATGTCAAGACAATAGCCCTTCTGGATCAGAAAAGAATTAAGTTTTCCATGGATGTAAATTTTGATAAGTGTTTACGGCCATGTCTCCGACAATAAAATCGCTGGAAGGATTCTGATTTAATCATTTAAGAAGCCTCTGACAACAACAGTCAAATCTAGCGCTGTCTATTACAGAGACGTTCGCGCGAAACACTTGGAAAGTTATTGTTTATTTTCGTTTATCATAAAATTGATTCTTCAGTTGTTCACAATTCAGATATATTTTCGTCTGTGTTTGATTTTCGGTTTGGCATTTACACAGCAATGCAATGCCACATTGCCCGACAGCTGGGCTTGTCCCTGTAGATTACTTCTTTTAATCATATTTTTGAAATATAACCAGTGACACTAAATATAATCAATTTGAAAATCCACGGGGCGGATGATCGACCTACAAAATCTTTGAAACTATAGTGATCACATTATTCATGAACGAATGAATACAGCAAAAGATTTTCGTCCTAAAATCGAAGTCTTACGCCGAGCGACATGAAAGCACTTTTCAAAGAGATTGTTTTTAAGCTTCCGTAGGATACTTCCGCTAGAAAAACTCGAAAGCAAAATTACAATACCGAGCCATTGTTATGAAGCCTTTTGTGGGAGATCTTAGCCTTCGCATCGCTGCACGGTTCCTTGGAATATACCCGTAATTAGTTGAAAAATTCTATGAACTATATCCGTAATAAGTACAGGGTTTGTCAGTTCTGTGCTCCAGAAGTTCAACATTGATTGCACGTACAAAACAAAGGCAGGTTAAACATGTAATAGTGCTGGCGGTAGCCCAATTCGGAGCTCCTCGGCCATTTTCATCGAAAACAACCTCGGATGTATGTCGGTACATCAACTGAAATAGTTCTTAAATTTTTGAATTAAATTATTAATTAAATGTAGTGTATAAGCTTGTATTTATTGATGTAAGTTTAAATTGATTGCCAGTGAATTGTATTACTGCCACTATAGTTAAGATTCCCAGTCGTTAATCAGTGTATGTATACCACGTGATAAATTACGTCATAAATGCTACATTGGAAGGTACTATTTTGCTTCGAATGAAGACTTAAAACAAAGATGACTTCACTATTTCTTCACCATTTTAGATGAAACAAGGCGCAGTCTACGCCTCTTTCGGAGCCCCACCTCCGTTTTTTTTACCAGAGTGTGATTGAGAGTTTAATTTCTTCAAACACTTCGAAAAACCTATTCACAGTACGGCCGTCTGACGGAGCACCGTCAAAACATTATTATGGGAAAAGGTTTGTTGAAGTGTTTGAGGAAACCAATCACCTAACCCAATTTCGGTAATTAAACGAAGGCGGTGCCCTTTAAGTGGCATAGGCTGCCCTTTGTTTAATTTAAAATGGTGTAGTAAAGGAAAAGTTATCTTTGATTTAAGTCTTCATTTTATGCAAAATGTTGCCTTCCGACGTAGCATATATGGCGTGTTTATCACGTGGTATACACACACTGTTAATTGTAACTGCTAAATTAAATTTCTACGCGATCTACTTGCAGCGGATTTAAACATACCCAATTGTGAGTATGTTAAACGTCCAAATACATCCGAGGTTGTTTTCGATAAAATAGCCGAGGAATTCCGAATGGCGATAACCCCTAGTCCAACATTTATTAATAAACGATTTATAAAATATTGTGTAAAATGTGTAAGCATATGCGGGGCTAAAGGGTTTGGGGGTAGCAATGGCGCCCCGACTTCCCCTTAAATTAATCATGATTGTGAATTGTTTTGTCAATATCGATGGAAAAAAAAACGAATATGATGCACCAATATAATACAATGTACAATTGCAGACCTAAACGAGCATAGGTGGTTTACCTTTAAACTGGGTAAAAGGACAATCGGAACTCCTCGGCAATTATCCATCAAATTTGATCGCGAAGCTTGTCGGAGATGACCTAGTTGTAACGATTGGGGGAAAGGGCACACGTCAAAAGTTGATATTGTTATTAAACAAGTTTATTGCAGGTGCTTGGCTGCAGGACTCAATGTGATGTCAATATAAGCGGATAAATATTGCGCAATATTAATTACTCCGCCCCAGAAATAGTGCAAATATTTTTCTAAAGATTCAATAACCGAAGCGAATTGGTGGTATAGATTTCAATTTCAGTCAAGATAAATCAGAAGCTTGGAATGCGTGTATGACCAGTAAGAAAATATTGTGTTATATGGTTGTACTACAGCATTATAACTAGAGTGCGACAAAGCTTTTACGGTTATCAATTGTAATTCTGTATTATAACCACTGATAGCTACTTATAGAACAACGCCCATGTCCTTTTTCTGGGTGTAAACCAGAACTGGTGCCAAGGAATCACTCCTATGATCATACCAACAAGGTCTTGCTCCAGAGGCGGAGACATCTATACAGTCGAAACTGATTGTGTCGAACTCTGTTATCTCGATGTTGTGGTTATATAGAATTTTGTTAGATCGTCTCGGATTTAGTTATTCTTTTTTTTGTATTTCGGTTATATCGAATGTTCGTTTTCTGGAAATATTTTCGAGGACCGAAACATTTCGACATAGCGAGTTTTGAATTAACCACTTCACCATCTTAGCGTTGATATTGACCACCTTGTATCTCATTCTGTCGTTTGCTTTAAGTTTGAGCATACTAAAACCCCAACGAACTCTAATGGAAAATAATAACTGTCAATGTCAGTCACGATGATTTAAGGACAGATGAGCGATTTAGGTCCGTAGTGGTTCTCTTGGAAAAGCTTAAAAGCATGTCATATATACTCACATATACATCAGAACTAGAAATGCATAAACATTCAGTTGTGACTCATTAAATTGCATGTTTTTCAATGTTGATGCATTTCTAGTTGGATAAAGTTTATGGGATTAGGCCCTAGATCTTGTATTTTATCAAACCAGTTTAAAGATGCACTCTTACTCCCAAATAAGATTTTCCACAATTAAAACAATTGTTTTAATATACCAAAAGGAGAATAAATGTCGAAAACAATGGTTCTTATGAAGGATACCTAGTTAAATTTGAAAGAAAGGTGCAGAAAACCTTATGAGACTATAGTGAACAGAACAGAACAGAACTTTTATAAGGCATAAACATTAACATGTTCGTAGCCAAATGCATATATAAACATTCAATAGTAGATCACAGTAAATATTTTAGCATCCACCCGTCATTTAATAATTTTACGTTTTCAGCTATCAAATACACGGTTACAATAAATGCATTATTTAATAAGTAGTTAAAGGTTTATCACTCAAAATTTATGTTTGTTATACAAGTGTATGTTTTCATTTTGAATAAGAATGCCACTTTAAGGATAAGGCACTAAATCGTTGCCTTTTATCAAACCACCGACTGTGGTGTCAGTATAAATTCAAAGGTTTCCAAGACCACAAATCAAGCAAACAACACACGCGCATACACGGTTACATACGCACTATTACAAACTCGATAAGCGTCCCTTTAAACAATAGCGAACGCACCAGAGGACATCAAGAAAAAAATAATTAAATCATTCAAATGTTTCAGCTACTGAACAATTGTCACTTATCCATTAACCGCTTTTGAAAAAGCTGAACATTCATAATTCATAGCTTCCGCCAATAAAAGACAATGCAAATACTGAATTCATCGATTGTGCAAATTGTCAACGTGCTCCATACAATTTAATGAAAAAAGTATGAATGTTAAACCAACCCCAATTAATCATGACAAAGGCTGTATTAGCAAATTTCCGGACTTTCCTTGTTTCAAACAATCGTTTGAATAATGCGTCGCGCCCGTGTGCCCGGCTTTCAGAAACCCATAAACCATTAAACCGATATGGTAATATAAACAGGACGTTCGGCATTCGGAACTCCTCGGCATTTTTTATCGAAAACAACCTCGAATGTATTTGGACGGCTTACATACTCAAAAAGCGGTACGTTTAAGTCCGCTGCAAGTAGATCCCGTAGTAATTTTATGACTGTTTTGAAGGCATTGACACCAAAATCAGCTGATTCTGAAAGAAAAATAAACAAAATGTCAAAAATTCACCATCTGTGACAGTGCAACTTTAACTTTGCACTCTCACAGATTTACCATTTTTACAACTTTTTTATTTTTTTGTCCTGGAAAGAGCAAATTCGTGCGTAAATATCTGTAAACCAATGATATAAGGTTGCTGACAAAAAATCAGATCGTAGATTTTCATATTTCCGTTCGAAAATTAATGTTTTATGGCTTAAACCGTTACTAACGGTTTAAGAAAAATGCATAAAACATCAATTTTTGATCTTAAATATAAAAGTTTGCGATCTATTTTTTGGTCAGCAGTCTTATATAACTGGTTTCCGTGGATTTTTGCAAAAATTGGCTCATTCCAAGACAATTTTTTTTTGTCAAAACGTCCAATCTGTGAAAGTGCAGCTTTAAAGGCAGCCAATCATATTCGTCTTTACATTTGTTACACAACGAATCAGTGATACACTTCTTTTACTGTACATTAAAGGGGCTGTCTCACAGATCAATAAAGCTATACATCTACCTCGGTAATATCACGTGATAACACCGACTAGCCAATCACGCATAAGGAATGAATTATACCTGGTAGACATATCCAGTAATCTTTTTTAATGGAAAAAATACGAAATAACTGCTAAACTTAAATAATTGTAAACTATGTGGTACTTCAGTTAGTAAGTTTCAATGCATTGTACACATCGTTGCCAAGTTTATGTCAGTTTTTGACAATTTTCTTTTTTCGCTATTTTATCATACGTGAGACAGCCCCTTTAAATAACATTATAAGTGCTTAAGATAAAATGAATTTTAAAATCAGGGGACAAAAATGAAACACTTTTTGAAGAGTTTAACACTTTACCGACATCCCACTTCTATTTTAGATTGGAAATACTACATTTACATTTAAAAATAACATCACGTTTTCGATCTAAGCCAAAAATTGAAAACCCAATTTATGAACCTGTTGAATGGATGGAATTTACCCGGTCTCAAATATTTTTTTTAATTAAATACTGTATGACACTACATATATTTTCGTCACACACACACACATCGATAACGTCTTCTTTTCACAATGGGCTGCTATATGCTCCTCGAATACCATATTGTCAAGATTTCAATCTTTGCGATTCCATCATCTTTCTGATCAGCAATTTTCTTTCCAAGGCCAATATTGCCTAATGAGGTCATCCACATTGGACAACTACCAGCCGGGCACGTCATCGACATAATGTGGCCATTTTCTGTCAATTCCTCTGCTTAATTGTTAATCGATTCAAATTAAAATCCTATTACCATTTGCGTCACTTGAGAAAATGAATAATAGCCAGCTTCCTGGAAAACTACATGTTCCATTTGTCAACATCGTGTCTGATTTCGTTATTTCGTGACGAGAGGAAACTTTGCAAGTGTTTTGAAACCCTATCGCAGGGCTCCCCTCCCCCATTACAATTCATTAATGATAAGGCCTTACATTAATGGTAGACGAAACGCAATCAAAAGGTCCTTATTCAAGGTGTTTTGCACACGCAATGGTAGTAAAATTATCCGGATTGGTAAAACTTCTTACACTCTCCTGCGCTCATAAGTGTTTCAGAGGTACCCTCTTTGATATTCGAAACATTTAAGACCTCATTTGGTCACGTAAGTATTACAGAATCCGTTCATATTTGGTCGAGCTCTTGTGATACCTGGTCGAGCACTTGTGATACTTGGTCGAGCTCTTGTGATACATGGTCGAGCTCTTGTGATACTCAGTCGAGCTCTTGTGATGCTTGGTCGAACTCTTGTGATACCTGGTCGAGCTCTTGTGATACTTGGTCGAACTTTTGTGATACTCAGTCGAGCTCTTGTGATACTTAGTCGAGCTCTTGTGGTACTTGGTCGAGCTCTTGTGATACTCAGTCGAGCTCTTGTGATACTCAGTCGAGCTCTTGGGACACTTAGTCGAGCTCTTGTGGTAATTGGTCGAGCTCTTGTGATACTTGGTCGAACTCTTGTGATACTCAGTCGAGCTCTTGTGGTACTTAGTCGAGCTCTTGTGATACTCAGTCCAGCTCTTGTGATACTCAGTCGAACTCTTGTGATACTCAGTCGAGCTCTTGTGATACTCAGTCGAGCTCTTGTGGTACTTGGTCGAGCTCTTGTGATACTCAGTCCAGCTCTTGTGATACTTGGTCGAGCTCTTGTGATACTCAGTCCAGCTCTTGTGGTACTTGGTCGAGCTCTTGTGATACTCAGTCGAGCTCTTGTGATACTCAGTCGAGCTCTTGTGATACATGGTCGAGCTCTTGTGATGCCTGGTCGAGCTCTTGTGATGCTTGGTCGACCTCTTGTGATACCTGGTCGAGCTCTTGTGGTACTTGGTCGAGCTCTTGTGATACTCAGTCGAGCTCTTGGGACACTTAGTCGAGCACTTGTGGTACTTGGTCGAGCTCTTGTGGTACTTGGTCGAGCTCTTGTGATACTCAGTCGAGCTCTTGGGACACTTAGTCGAGCTCTTGTGGTACCTGGTCGAGCTCTTGTGATACTCAGTCGAGCTCTTGTGATACTCAGTCGAGCTCTTGGGACACTTAGTCGAGCTCTTGTGATACTTGGTCGAGCTCTTGTGATACTCATTCGAGCTCTTGGGACACTTAGTCGAGCTCTTGTGGTACTTGGTCGAGCTCTTGTGATACTCAGTCGAGCTCTTGAGACACTTAGTCGAGCTCTTGTGGTACTTGGTCGAGCTCTTGTGATACTCAGTCGAACTCTTGAGACACTTAGTCGAGCTCTTGTGGTACTTGGTCGAGCTCTTGTGATACTCAGTCGAGCTCTTGTGATACTCAGTCCAGCTCTTGTGATACTTGGTCGAGCTCTTGTGATACATGGTCGAGCTCTTGTGATACCTGGTCGAGCTCTTGTGATGCTTGGTCGAACTTTTGTGATACCTGGTCGAGCTCTTGTGGTACTTGGTCGAGCTCTTGTGATACTCAGTCGAGCACTTGTGATACTCAGTCGAGCTCTTGTGATACCTGGTCGAGCTCTTGTGGTACTTGGTCGAGCTCTTGTGATACTCATTCGAGCTCTTGTGACACTTAGTCGAGCTCTTGTGGTACTTGGTCGAGCTCTTGTGATACTCAGTCGAGCTCTTGGGACACTTAGTCGAGCTCTTGTGGTACCTGGTCGAGCTCTTGTGATACTCAGTCGAGCTCTTGTGATACTCAGTCGAGCTCTTGGGACACTTAGTCGAGCTCTTGTGATACTTGGTCGAGCTCTTGTGATACTCATTCGAGCTCTTGGGACACTTAGTCGAGCTCTTGTGGTACTTGGTCGAGCTCTTGTGATACTCAGTCGAGCTCTTGAGACACTTAGTCGAGCTCTTGTGGTACTTGGTCGAGCTCTTGTGATACTCAGTCGAACTCTTGAGACACTTAGTCGAGCTCTTGTGGTACTTGGTCGAGCTCTTGCGATACTCAGTCGAGCTCTTGTGATACTCAGTCGTGCTCTTATGGTACTTGGTCATGCTCTTGTGATACTCAGTCGAGCTCTTGGGACACTTAGTCGAGCTCTCGTGATACTCAGTCGAGCTTTTGGGACACTTAGTCGAGCTCTTGTGGTACTCAGTCGAACTCTTGTGATACCTGGTCGAGCTCTTGGGACACTCAGTCGAGCTCTTGTGATACTTGGTCGAGCCCTTGTAATACTCAGCCGAGCTCTTGTGATACCTGGTCGAGGTCTTGTGATACTCAGTCGAGCTCTTGTGATACTCAGTCGAGCTCTTGTGACACCTGGTCGAGCTCTTGTGGTACTTGGTCGAGCTCTTGTGATACTCATTCGAGCTCTTGGGACACTTAGTCGAGCTCTTGTGGTACTTGGTCGAGCTCTTGTGATACTCAGTCGAGCTCTTGGGACACTTAGTCGAGCTCTTGTGGTACCTGGTCGAGCTCTTGTGATACTCAGTCGAGCTCTTGGGACACTTAGTCGATCTCTTGTGATACTTGGTCGAGCTCTTGTGATACTCATTCGAGCTCTCGGGACACTTAGTCGAGCTCTTGTGGTACTTGGTCGAGCTCTTGTGATACTCAGTCGAGCTCTTGGGACACTTAGTCGAGCTCTTGTGGTACTTGGTCGAGCTCTTGTGATACTCAGTCGAACTCTTGTGATACTCAGTCGAGCTCTTGTGGTACTTGGTCGAGCTCTTGTGATACTCAGTCGAGCTCTTGTGATACTCAGTCGTGCTCTTATGGTACTTGGTCGTGCTCTTGTGATACTCAGTCGAGCTCTTGGGACACTTAGTCGAGCTCTTGTGGTACCTGGTCGAGCTCTCGTGATACTCAGTCGAGCTCTTGGGACACTTAGTCGAGCTCTTGTGGTACTCAGTCGAGCTCTTGTGATACCTGGTCGAGCTCTTGGGACACTCAGTCGAGCTCTTGTGATACTTGGTCGAGCCCTTGTGATACTCAGTCGAGCTCTTGTGATACCTGGTCGAGCTCTTGTGGTACTTGGTCGAGCTCTTGTGATACTCAGTCGAGCTATTGTGATACCTGGTCGAGCTCTTGTGGTACTTGGTCGAGCTCTTGTGATACTCAGTCGAGCTCTTGGGACACTTAGTCGGGCTCTTGTGGTACTTGGTCGAACTCTTGTGATACTCAGTCGAGCTCTTGAGACACTTAGTCGAGCTCTTGTGGTACTTGGTCGAGCTCTTGTGATACTCAGTCGAACTCTTGTGATACTCAGTCGAGCTCTTGGGACACTCAGTCGAGCTCTTGTGGTACTTAGTCGAGCTCTTGTGGTACTCAGTCGAGCTCTTGGGACACTTAGTCGAGCTCTTGTGGTACTTAGTCGAGCTCTTGTGGTACTCAGTCGAGCTCTTGTGATACCTGGTCGAGCTCTTGGGACACTCAGTCGAACTCTTGTGGTACTTGGTCGAGCTCTTGTGATACTCAGTCGAACTCTTGTGATACTCAGTCGAGCTCTTGTGATACTTGGTCGAGCTCTTGTGATACTCAGTCGAGCTCTTGTGATACTCAGTCGAGCTCTTGTGGTACTTGGTCGAGCTCTTGTGATACTCAGTCCAGCTCTTGTGATACTCAGTCGAGCTCTTGTGATACTCAGTCGTGCTCTTATGGTACTTGGTCGTGCTCTTGTGATACTCAGTCCAGCTCTTGTGATTCTTTGTCGAGCTCTTGTGATACTTTGTCGAGCTATTGTAATACTCAGCCGAGCTCTTTTGGGACTCAGTCGAGCTCTTGTGATACTCAGCCGAGCTCTCGTGATACTTTTTCGAGCTCTTGTGATACTTTGTCGGGCTCTTGTGATACTCAGTCGAGCTGTTGTGATACTCAGTCGAGCTCTTCTGATACTCAGTCGAACTCTTGTGATACTTGGTCGAGCGCTTGTGATACTCAGTCGAGCCCTTGTGATATTCCGCCGAGCTCTTTTGATACTCAATCGAGCTTTTGTGATACTCAGTCGAGCTCTTATGGGACTCAGTCGAGCTCTTGTGATACTCAGCCGAGCTCTCGTTATACTTTTTCGAGCTCTTGTGATACTTTGTCGAGCACTTGTGATACTCAGTCGAACTCTTGTGATACTCAGCCGAGCTCTCGTGATACTTTTTCGAGCTCTTGTGATACTTTGTCGAGCACTTTTGATACTCAGTCGAGCTCTTGTGATACTCAGCCGAGCTTTCGTGATACTTTTTCGAGCTCTTGTGATACTTTGTCGAGCTATTGTGATACTCAGTCGAACTCTTGTGATACTTGGTAGAGCTCTTGTGATACTCAGTCAAGGTCTTGTGATACTCAGTCGAGCTCTTTTGATACTCAATCGAGCTTTTGTGATACTCCGTCGAGCTTTTGCGATACTCAGTCGAGCTTTTGTGATACTCAGTCGAGCTTTTGTGATACTCAGTCGAGCTTTGGGGATACTCAATATCAATCTCTTGAAATTCTCAGTGGAGCTCTGAGGATACTCACCAGAGCTCAGTCGAGCTCTTAGAATTATGAGTCGAAGAAGAGGACGAAGAAGCGGTTAAAGAAGAAGTAGTGGTAGTTGTAACGGTAGCGGTAGCAGTTACATTACAAGTAGTACTTGTTGTCAGCATACAAGACCTAGCTACCGACCTCAGCGGAATTTCGCCATTGTTTCGCCTAATATCTGGGCCGGGATAGTTCTTCTTTTAGTTCGGGGAAAGTTTTTGCTTTCGGTCAAGGTCTATCAGGTTGTCCGGTTAGCGCAGTGGTTAGCGCACTCGCTTCTCACCTAGGCGACCCGGGTTCGATTCCCGGCCTGGGCGCATGTGAGTTTGGTTTGTGGTCACCAAGCCGGACAAGTGGGTTTTCTCCTGGTTCTCCGGTTTCCCCCACAACACAAGAACACACTCTCGCGTAAAATCGTGCCAACGAGAGTGATTAATATAATGTTGTAATAACTTGTTTCACAATCGTTGTAAAATAAATATGTTTAAACTATCAGGTGTGTTATACAATTAATATAGCACGCAAAACATTTATAACGCAAATTCAAAAGAAAACGTGCGGTGACACGATATGTTACGCTCCTAGAATGGTGTTTTATTTGATCCGTTTTATTGGCTTAGAACTGTTCAATGCTAACAACAAAGAGAACTAGCTATTACCTGCATGAAATATAATTAAGCTCCCATTGTAAAAGAAGGGGGGTTTTCATTCAATTAGCGAGATCAGCAGTTGCGTTGCAATCCAATTTCCGGTTTAGCACGAGCGCAACGGGGCATTCGAGCTGATGTAAAGACAACAACATCGCTAACAATATTTTTCCATGATATTAATATAATAAAATCAATACCTTGAGACATTTCAAGCCTCTAATAGTTAGCAATCCCTTCTATAATCGTGCAAATCTATTGACATTATCAGCGCATCAAATTATTTGCTCGTGCTGTTGTGTCAAATTACGAGTACAAATATATCTAAAATACACAAAGCCCCCCCCCCCCCCCCCACACACACACACATTAATTTGTTGTTGTTGACATTTTCATTTATTCAAACAGAAAGTACAAAAATATGCAAACCAAGCAAAGTAACATTTATATACACATATACACCCCCCCCATTAATTTGTTGTTGTTGACATTTTCATTTATTCAAACAGAAAGTACAAAAATATGCAAACCAAGCAAAGTAACATTTATATACACATATACACCCCCCCCCCCTCTCTAAACTTGTACAATTGATCTCAACAATATTGAAAAAAGAGGTGCAATTACATCAAATTGCATCCTTTTAGACATAAATTAGTCAAACTTTTTAAAAGGGGAGGACTCCTTAACCTTTCGAACCTCATAACCACGTTTGGGGCATATCTGTTCCGTTCTTGTAAGATGGGAAGCACACACTATGTTACGACCCCCTTATTCGTCAAATCCTGGAATCCGATCCAGCAAAGTGTTATATACTAGAGTCATATGTAAAAGTTCGTCCCAAGCCTGCAATTTGTTTGGTGGCGCATCCGTGGTCTAGTGGTAACACACTTGACTATCAATTCAGGGGTCGCAAGTTCGATTGCCCGTTGCATCACTTAAAATACTAATCATCTTCCGGGAGGGACGTTATTAGGGGGTCCCGTGTGACAGTGCTATGCACTGGTGCACGTTATAGAACAAGGGTAGCTCTAACCAGGGTTACATTATGTCTGTGCACTACTCCAAACACTAAACTTCCTAAAATGACTTACAATCTTAACAGAGCACTCGCCAAATTGGCAAGGCCCGAGAGCAAGTATAAATAAGCTTACGCACCACCAAAAGCCTGCAATTAAGGTTGCATCCGCTCTCTCGGAGCAATCCTAGATCTACACTGACTGAAGTTGTTGTATATAACTTTAAGTTTAGTGATATAAAGCCTCACATTCTGTAAAAGATAAGATCACATAAAGTCTGTTCCCAATCATATGGAAGTATCTGAAGTATGAAAAGTCATTCAGAAAAAAATATATAATGCAGAAAATTAATTAAATTATCCAAACATCAGTTATTAAAGCAAATAAAGCTTCATTCTAAAATTTCAAACATATTTATAAAATTTGCTAATATTTTATTGCATGAATGTAAATACAATGTAACAATCAACAACATAAACAATCTTGTTATCAGTAATTAATATTTCCCATAAATTCATTATTTAGTAAGTAGTTGAAGGGAAATCAGTCAAAATTTATGTCTGTTATACATGTGTAAGTATTGATTTTGAATAAGAGTGTCACTTTAAGTACTGTGTACCCTTCTTCCGTGGCGTGAGCCATATGACATGTATACTGATTATTTCATATTGATCAACTTCATAACTTCAACAAATGTCGTCTGTGACAATACGTAAATTTTAGCACACTTACTTCATGTGCAGATAACTGTTTAGAGCTTACCTCCTTTCTTAGTTTTCTTGCCTGTTTCAGCAGCATCTTTTGTCCATTTTTTCTTGCTGTTATTTTCTATCGATCGTCCAATGAAACGCGTGGACACAAATCTCAGGTAGTTCAATCAACCAATAGGAAGGTCTGTTTTAAAGCCACCTTGGTTACCTTTCCAAGATGGCGACTTGATGAAATGCCAATTAATATTTACATTTTATATCGTCTTAAAATGAGTGAATTTAGGTAGTTTATTAACGCAAGCTTTACGATTTCGAAAGATTAAGGTCTAATTCTACTTAGACTCACCTTGTCATAATTCAGAATGGTAAGTTTCAAAGGAAAATTCATTTCAAAGTTCCAATCGTTATCTCAGATTTTACAATACAGATAGTACAGGTGCGTGCTACATTACCAAAACTATTTTTTTTGCGTTTTCATCCGTTTTTTTAGATGGTGGGTTGGACGGATTTCGATTTTTATATTCAAAAATAAATCTTCCACACAAAAGGAAGATAATAAACATGTGACAGTTTGGAAATTATTTAATGTATCAACCTTTGTTTTTGTAACTCGTCTTTGTATTGCCATTGACTGAATAACTTTATTTATTGCCAAAATAGTGGTCTGACTTGATACAACCATCATAAGAGTGAATGAAACCAGGAAAATTATTAAAAACTAAAAAGAAACAACACCCTCATATTTCAGAGTGAAGGCAGGGACACTTCAGTGAAGTCACCCACACTTGGGTCATCGGTCTCGGATGATACCCCAGTATGTATATGTTGCAAAATTTAAGACAACCACTTTTAATTTTCGCCCCAAAATGTTGTAACATTTTATACATTAAAGCTAGAGCCAATAATAATTTTTATCTTACCCCCATATTAGGAACAATTAATAGCACTTTGTGTATTTATTTCATAATGTTTTTTAAGCAATATGGTATGTCGTTTTGATTAACAAAGAATACTGAATAATTATCAAATATTGCTTATCAGTAGGATGTCTGTCATTTGTGCCATAACTTAGCAATGATTTCGGTCGAGGTGTCAGGTGGTTAATTGCACCGTTTTCCTGAAAGTGACAGATTCTGGGGTATTTTAGCATGGTTTTAAGATTTTTATTCTGGGGTATTATAGTATTGTTTTTAGATTTTTTAACGTTTTATAATTAAATTTAAAGGCAAGACTTCCAGATTTTTTCCTGGACTACCCGGATTTCAGATCCAGTAGTCTGAGGGACTCCCTTGTGAAAAATATTAGTGTCTAACCCTGTAGATGGTAAAATGATTTAAAAATACAAGTTCTTTTTCTTTTTTTTCTATTTTATATGGATTTGCATGGTTTCCTCTTTGTTATGACATTGGTGTTCAATTTTATAAATTTTATAAACTTCTTTTCCAGTACAAATATTTAAAGGGACTAGACACCAGATGATATAATTGCAAAAAGAAATTGTCAAAAAGTAACATTAAATTAATATCGTTGTGTACAATGCATGGAATCTTACTTACTGATGTATCACATAGCTTACGACACATGCAGTCTTTTGCAGTTTTTGCGCATTTTCCCAATTGATAATTTACTAGGGTTGTATACCACGTAAATCCCAGTAAGTAATAGTGTCCATATATTTATCTGCACTCATAAAGAGATATGAATTAAACTGGGAAACCGTTATGCGCTATTTTAAATGGAAAAATACAGATTAGACAGCAGCATGATTGTTGCGTTTATTATTTTAACCAAATCATCAGCCTCCTGCTAGCTTGCTTTGACAATTCTCGGCTTGTTTTGAGGAAATACTGTATTGGCCGATTTCTGAACCATCTGGTGTCTAGCCCCTTTAAACGTTGTACATCATGATACAAAACAGGCACTTCACCTGCAACCCTCTGATTGAAATTATACAACTGGCAATATGCATTTGCATATAGTTTCAATAACTCTGGTTGTGGGTACAGTTACTATTATGTATACAAATGTCTTAATAACAATTTCTAACATTATTTATTAGCTTGAGAGCCCGAGGTTGGGCCCATTTGATGCCGCCCAGTCCCAGAAGCTTGAAGGGGTGTCACAGATACATGCGGCAGCTGTCAACGGGGACAAGGCATGGCTTGCAAGAGTCCTTATGTGTAAGCCCAGAATATTATTTTTATATATGAATAAAAAATATTATTATATATGTTATGAAAAGAAAGTTATTAATGTATACTTTGAATTGAATTGATTTCTATTAAATTATTAAGATACTTTATTTTTTATTATACCCCCACAAACGAAGTTTGAGAGGGTATATAGGAGTGAGCTTGTCGGTCGATCTGTCGGTCGGTCTGTCTGTCAGTCGGTCGGTCTGTCGGTTTTCATGGTTTCCGGACGATAACTCATGAAAGGCTAGACAGATTTGAACAATTTTTGGTACACAGGTGTAACATCAGAAGATACAGGTCAAGTTCGATATTGGGGCTGGTTGGGCCAAGGTCAAGGTCACTGTTACTAAAAATAGAAAAATGGTTTCCGAACGATAACTCCTGAAAGGCTAGAGAGATTTGAACAATTTTTGGTACACAGGTGTAACATCAAAAGATACAGGTCAAGTTCGATATTGGGGCTGGTGGGGCCAAGGTCAAGGTCATTGTTACTAAAAAATAGAAAAACGGTTTCTGGACGATAACTCATGAAAGGCTTGACAGATTTGAACAATTTTTGGTACACAGGTGTAACATCAGAAGATACAGGTCAAGTTCGATATTGGGGCTGGTGGGGTCAAGGTCACTGTTACTAAAAATAGAAAAACGGTTTCCGGACGATAACTCATGAAAGGCTAGACAGATTTGAACAATTTTTGGTACACAGGTGTAACATCAGAAGATACAGGTCAAGTTTGATATTGGGGCTGGTGGGGCCAAGGTCAAGGTCACTGTTACTAAAAATAGTAAAACAGTTTCCTGACGATAACTCATGAATGGCTAGACAGATTTGAACAATTTTTGGTACACAGGTGTAACATCAGAAGATACAGGTCAAGTTCGATATTGGGGCTGGTGGGGTCAAGGTCAAGGTCACTGTTACTAAAAATAGAAAAAATGGTTTCCAGACGATAACTCATGAAAGGCTTGACAGATTTGAACAATTTTTGGTACACAGGTGTAACATCAGAAGATACAGGTCAAGTTCGATATTGGGGCTGGTAGGGCCAAGGTCAAGGTCACTGTTACTAAAAATAGTAAAACGGTTTCCGGACGATAACTCATGAAAGGCTTGACAGATTTGAACAATTTTTGGTACACAGGTGTAACATCAGAAGATACAGGTCAAGTTCGATATTGGGGCTGGTTGGGCCAAGGTCAAGGTCACTGTTACTAAAAATAGAAAAATGGTTTCCGAACGATAACTCCTGAAAGGCTAGAGAGATTTGAACAATTTTTGGTACACAGGTGTAACATCAGAAGATACAGGTCAAGTTCGATATTGGGGCTGGTAGGGCCAAGGTCAAGGTCACTGTTACTAAAAATAGTAAAACGGTTTCCGGACGATAACTCATGAAAGGCTTGACAGATTTGAACAATTTTTGGTACACAGGTGTAACATCAGAAGATACAGGTCAAGTTCGATATTGGGGCTGGTAGGGCCAAGGTCAAAGTCACTGTTACTAAAAATAGAGAAACGGTTTCCAGACAATAACTCATGAAAGGCTAGTTTTTCTTGTCAGCAGTGTAACTTCTAAATTACTCAACAGATTTAAATAAAACAATACATGCATGATAAAAGAAGATGCAGTGTGCAGTAACCTTGGAGTTATGGCCTCTTTTCAAAGGAATGGTTTGCCATTCCTGTGTCCAGGCGGCATTTGGAGGTATTTGTCACTCCTGTGACAGCTCTAGTTTTATTTTACTATAATGTTTTAAAAGTGGATTTTTATTTTATTTTACTATAATGTTTTAAAAGTGGTATTTTTTTTTAAAATAACTTGGAAGATTTTAGGAAATCAACTTAAGTTAGCAAATAAATTAAAAGAATACTGTTCTCCTTTAACAGCAAACACAGGTACCGGTGTGATCGACTCTGGTGACCAATTCGGCCGAACCCCGCTGATGTTCTGTGTCCTGGCCGACCGTCTAGAGTGTGCTGAACTCCTATTGAAGGCCGGAGCTCAGACCAACCAAAAGGACAAAGGCGGTCGCACAGCACTTCACTGGGCTGCTCACAAGGTATTAAATTGACTTGTTGCATATTTGTAAATGGAAACAGGGATGAGACATGTCTGCTGATTTGTGAATCTAATGGATCCAGGGACTACAATTGAAAAACTATAAAAAAAATACTGATTAAAATAGTTAACTGGTTGCATTTGGTTGTTACTTTATTGTTGTTACTATTGACACTTCATTTTGCTTCAAATTTGAAGTCAGTAGAGTCCTTCAATTTGCCTTAAAAGGGACTCTTAAAAGCCAGTATTGCTCCTGTGGCAGGGTGCTTCACCCACTGACATTTGGGGCTTCACCCACTGACATTTGGGGCCTAAAGCCCCCCTAGGTCCCATGGCTGAAATAGTTTCACTCCTTGACCTGCCAGGTCAATCACATTCCTTGGAAAGAAATTTAAGTTTTTTATACAAGATACAAGTATCTATATTTAAAGTCCGGTATATGCTAACAAGAAACATTAGCTCAATGAGCTATATTCCAACATGAGATCAGAGAAGAGTAAGACACATTCTCATTCGTTTTTACTTATAAAATATATTTATACTTCAAACTACTTAAGCATTGTCTTATCTTGTAAGCTTGATATACTAAAACAGCAAAGTAACTGTACTAGTTGTTTAAATATCTATACATTTTCAGGGCAATGTCAGACTGTTAAAGCTGGTGCTATCAAAGGGCGCTGACTGTCACCAGAAGGACAACGAAGGCCAGACAGCCTTGCACCTCTGTACAAGACACAAGTCACCCAAGTGTATGACCCTGTTGCTACGGCAACTGTTGCCAGGGGAGATAGATGATCAGGATAGGAATAAGGTATGGGTGTATATATAGAAGGATGCAAACACCTCGCAGTGTAAATTCCTTTGCAGTACTGTATCCACTGCCACCATGTAAATCACATGACCATAAAACTTATATTTGATTTTAAATAAAAAATGTATTTTAACCTCAATGCACCTTGAATAATTGAAATTTGATAAAAACCATCCCAAAAAGAGAGAAGAAAAACTTTTAAAAACAAACTTTGCATAAAGTTTATATAGCTTAAATACAGCCATACTCACCCTGGCATGGTGGCAGAGATCTATTCTACTTGTCAGGGGAGATCACTGTGTAAGAGATTGAGCAGGATGTACACTCATTCACTTAGCGAGTTTTAAACATAAGAACTATAAACTGTCTCAAAATAAATTGATCAGAATGTGGTAGATAGTTAAGATGCAAATAGGACAATAGGCCTGCTTTTGTTGTTTTCAAATTTCAATTTCTTTGTATAGATATCCAAACAGAAAGACAAACCCCCACCCCAACAGCTTATTTTGACTTTATAGTATTTATCAGGTGAAAGGAATAAATTTTAAGGAATAAACAATATTATGAAAAATCATTGACATTTATTTTTGGAGACTGACAATATTGAATGAACTCACTGAAACTTTAATGATATGTATTTGTAGAGGACAATCAACATTTATTTAATTATTAGGCTTAGATTTAAATGTTGAACAAATTTGCTTAAGTTTTAATGTTTTTGTGTTTTTACAGAGGACAGCCTTGCACTGGGCAGCCTCGTACGGCAACCTGGAACATGTTAAGATGCTCATCAAACAGGTAATCCTCTTACAGATGTACGGCCTTGTCTTGATATCACACTTCAATCAGATTACCACTGCTCTAGAAAGTTACCCAATTTGTTTAACAAGAGTACCAGTATGCTAAATCCAAGTCCATGTTGGTTTGGTTGTCCAGGGTTATCATGTGAATATCAAAGTTCTTCATTGGTTTAGTGTGTGTATACCATGTGATAAATTACTTCTGAAGGCAATATTTTGCTAGGGACGTCTTTGAACTGTTTCAAACTGTCATTATTTTAGGACTCCAACATTGGTATATCAGACAGAGGGTAAGACTTCTTGTCCTGATTCACAAGATGTCATTGAACTGTTCCAAACTTACATTAGTTAGTTTCTTACTAACCTTTCTGTGTTATTTTAGGATTCCAACATTGGCATACCAGACATAGAGGGGAAGACTCCTCTACACTGGGCCGCCAGCAGTAAAGACCCGGAGGCTGTCAACTGTGTCAAACTTATATTGGTCAGTTGAAACATACTTTTTATTTGATTATTGTGAAACAGGGTATAACAATATAAGTCTTAATTAAGCATGCTTTTTGGCACAATATTCCATCTTTTTTGGCCTTATTACCCAGGGTTCGAATTTAACTTTGAGGCGCACTCGCAAAATTTTGCGAGTGCTTTTTGAGGCAACTCACAAAATGAAAAATCAACTTGCAATTTGATTATTTGCCTTATTCTCTTATAATATTGTCTAATTAAAGTAGAAATTAACACCTAGGACATATTATGAATATTAAAACGTATCAATCTTAGTAACTTGACTACTAGAACTTGTTGATGGCTTATTCTTTTTGGGGGGTACAGAAAGACTCATCAGATGCTGGCCGCTTTTTGATTACAAAAGTGTCCAATAATTTGACATTGTTCACTTTGTATATTTACCCTCGCCATCGGGTTATATCCATTCGGCAAGGACGGTACAGATTTCATTAAGTCTATAAGTATTAAAAAAACAATAACATTATAAATTTAAAATAAATTCAATGGAACAGTAAATGTAGCGATGATGCTCTGGACCATGAAATATATCGATCGACAAAGTCTATTCACTTTAACAGTTCGGTGGAAATATATTCAAAGGTTGATGGGGTTTACATATAGTGTGCGAATGTGCTAAATTTAGCCAATGATTGAGCTAGGTGATTACGTCATTTGTATTCACTTTGTATTATGCACGCCTCAGAGCATCTTGGAAAGATTCGAGATAAAACTCGGCCTTTTCCGTATTTGTTCTATTTTTGAAAACTGACTAGAGCATGACTCCTTACTGTCTTTTTTAACTTATAGGCTGTTTACACTCGACTCATGCAGCAGAGTTAAGTTCATGTTTATTCTACTTTCCTTTTAACATTTTGTGGTCTAGAAAAAGCCACTCGCAGAATTTTGCGAGCTTGAATAAAAGTCACTCGCAATTTGCAAATGTCGCTCGCATTTTGCGAGTATGCGATTCTAAATTTGAACCCTGTTACCATACATGTGCCAACCTTCAAGTTATAGAAGCATGTGCCATGTGAATCAAATTTTAGACATCTTCATGGTTAACTATGTGTTAAACTGGACAATTACTGTACGGTAAGTTATATGGCAAGTTCCCAACTTGTGCCCATAGGAATACTGAAATTCTTCATTCCAGGATACAACACCGAGTGTTATCAACTGGCAGGATTACGAGGGGCGTACAGCTCTACATCTTGCAGTGGCTGATGGAAACATTGCTGTTGTCAAGGCATTGGTGAGTTTGGATGGACTTTGGTTAATTGGTTCATTTCATCACAAAGCAAATGAAAAGTAAGCAATTAAATTGCATTTTTTGAGAGGGACTTGAATTTAAATTGAAACATATTTCTGATAGCTTTTGAAGAGTTCTTAAATGTTGAATTAAAACAAGTTCATCTAAAAGAACTTCTTAATATGCCAGTTATATGGTTTATTTTCAGGTTGCCGTGGACAACTGTAATGTATCAGCTCTAGACAACATGTTCAGAACCCCGTTACATTGGGCGGCAGTTTTAGGTACATACTTTATACAGCAAGAATTGAGGGCCAGGAAAGGATTTTGTTTTTTGTATTTTTAGAGCCACTTGTTTTTCAAATCAATACATACACATGTATAACAAAAATAATAATCCTTTAATTACCTACTAAATAATGCATTTATAGAAAATATTAAATACTGATAACAAGATTGTAACCCATGTATTTAACAGTGAAAAACATATACTGAGTGACTGGTGGGTTCTAAAAGTTTTACAGTGATCAACTATTATCTCATAAGGTAGCAATACCATGTTTTCTGCAACTTTCTTTCAAATTAAACACAGTATCCGTCATGAGAACCATTGTTTTCAATATTTATAAATCCATTTTGTTAATTTAAAACATGTTTTTTTACTGTTTTTACTTCTTATTTGGGAATAAGAGTGCATCTTTAAGTTTTTTTTATTATGTAGTTTAAAGTTTAAAGCTTTATACAGATGCTTACGGGTTCGATTCCCGGCCCAGACCACACTATCGTGTAAAATGCCAATTGCCAAGAAGGGTGATAAAAATAATGTTTTACACTTTTTTCATAAATGTTGTAAAATATATAAGTTTAAACTAAACTAAACTGAATACCGTGTCCTTTGTTAATCATGGAAGAAACACTTTGAAGTCAATGGTATTTTGCAAACAGTTAAAGATTTCTGTTACAGGCCATTCAAAGATTGTTTCTCTACTACTTGATAACCATGCCGACTACTCCAGTTCCGACCAGAACGGTGCTACCCCACTACACTACGCAGCTCAGAACAACTTTGATGTGAGTGTTTATGGTTTTAGGAATATAAAACCACAAAATATTAATCTAGTTGTTCTTTAAACATTGGATTACTTTGCAGACTACTCAAGTTCCAAACAGAGCAATAACAGGGCTACACTGTGCAGATTTGAACAACTTTTTTGCAAGATGTCAAGATTTTGCGATTATAAGACACCAAAATATTAATCTTGTGGATCTATAAATGTAGGATTACTTTAAAGACGACGCAAGTTCCAATCAGAAGGCTGTAACAGGGCTACACTGTGCAGCCCAAAATAACTTGAATGTAAGAGTAAGATGTCAAAACCAAATGATTGTTAACACCAAAATACTAATCTAGAGGGTCTATGAGTGTTGAATAACCATGCGGAATACTCCAGAAACTTACCTAGAGGATATGTAGTCTGGGGAGGGTGCAGATGGCATTGTGTACACATTGATGATAATTATACGTGTAAACAATTATGATAAAAAATGTATTATCTTTCCTTTAATTTCTTTACTAGGCTAGAATACAGCAGAAGTATTTCTTTTTTCGTACCTCATGAACTGATGAAGCTGATGTCAAGGGCAGATCAATGTTTTTGTGGTGTCTGGGAAATGTACAGCGTTCAAAATATTATTTAAAACATTTAAATGAAAAGGCTTCAATTAAGTGAATAAACAAATCAATTATTATTTTTATAGGACACTGTTGAAGTATTCCTTTCCCGAGCAACCGTGA
The DNA here is from genome assembly GCF_026914265.1 of Mya arenaria. Lineage (NCBI taxonomy): Eukaryota > Metazoa > Mollusca > Bivalvia > Myida > Myidae > Mya > Mya arenaria. The sequence goes on from NC_069128.1 coordinate 62,772,425, forward strand.
CTGACGAAACAGATGTCGAGGGCAGGTCGGCCTTTATGTGGGCCTCGGGCAAGGGTGCAGATGGTGTGGTGTCAATGTTCATCAAACACAATGTCGACATACAACAGGTCGACAAAAATGGCGGAACTGGTATGGCTCTATGATCTTAACATTGTTGTAATTATTTTATAACTTAGCACATGCTCACAAGATGTCTGTTCTTTCATGTCAATGTTTTTTCAATATGTACACATATTTACAGCAGGGCTCATAAAACTGGCATTAGCAAATTATTGTTATGCCTCTTGGTCAACTGAAAAAACTACAACATACCAGTACAAGCATTGGTGTTAGCTCTGCAATGCTTTTGTTACTAAAAGAAATCTACATCAAATTCCATGTTTAGTTATTACAGAAAGATATAAGCATGGTCAGAACATTTGTCTTTATAAAATAATCTTTAAGCTGAAACATGTGTCAAATAAGATTCGTATCTCAATTAATTAGCTCAAGTACTGACAATATATAATAAACTACGACAACTCGACTTCAAAATACATAAAATAAGTATTTGCCAATAAGTGTTTTTTTCTATTTAATTTAATTTCCATCCCTCTATGTGCCAGCCTTATCTGGCAACACCTAAACAGTAAAAGACCTGCTAGACCATGCTGCCCTGATGGCGAAAGAAAGACACAGATCTTTCTTAACCGAAAATTATTAGAAAGACTGTATATTTGTTTTTTTCCTCAGCCCTTCATGCAGCAGCCCTGTCAGGCCATGCCTCTACAGTTAAACACCTGCTAGACCATGGTGCCTTAATAGATGCAACAGACTTTATGAAGCACACCCCGCTGTTTCGAGCATGTGAGATGGGACACACCGATGTTGTACAGACTCTTATAGATGACGGGGCCCGAGTTGATATGGTAGACGAGGATGGCAGGTCTCCTCTGCACTGGTATGTTAGATGCGTGCATATTTATTAATCAGACCTACATGTATGAAGACTAGTGTAAAGTAGAACTGGCCCTCGCAAAATTCTCAATTACCTGCTGGTATTTCTCACCTCACCAAAATAGTAAAACCTGCCTCAAAACGAAAACTGCCTGCAGAGTAGCCGGAAGGCTCACTGCTGACTAACTTCTGGCTTGGCCAAATAGCTTTGGATGGAAAATCAGGTAGCTTCTGAAGGGGGAAGATTCCAACAGTATGGCCATCTTAACTACTTCAATGAAAAACAACTCGTCAAACAGACGAATGAAAAAATACCCATAGTTGAACCAGCGTATGACCTAAGATAGTCAACATCTGGGAAGGGCTTCAATCTTCTAAAAGTGGAACCAGACCTGTGCCTTACTAGGGAATCCTAGTTTGCAACTTGTTAGTACTGCAACATACCTTATGAAGTACAGCTTAATGCTGTGATGACCTTTAGAAGCCAGTGTGTTGTTGGAATGTTTGGCTGTTTAGATTGAGAGGTGGACCAAAAAAGTACAGGGGCTGCAATTAATGAATGTGCATTTTCCTACCCCCATTTTCAGGTGTGGGTAGAAAGGTGTTGATTTATGTCATTACCAATTAATTAAAAAGATATGACCATCTGACTTTCTGGTAATGGGTTTTTATTTGAGATGGTCACAAAACCCCAAGCAAATTATTTAGTGTTGTCCTATTTTAATAGGTTACAATACAGATCCCCTTCTGGAGCACGAATATGGTAACCTTTAGTTGAATGCTGGCACTTATTTTAGATATAAAGCTATCCAAGATGATCAACTTTAGCAGTCAGACTGTCTTTTCTTCTTTTATTTTCAGGGCTGCCCTGGGTGGCCACGCCTACATCTGTCAGACCCTGATCAAGTATGGTGTGGACCCCAACATCAAAGACTCCTCAGGGTAGGTTTACATGATATTATAGTAAATTACTCTCATTGTAAACTCCATCAACCATGATGTCAGATTTTGATGCCAGCCGGTCACCAAATTTGATTTTGGTATCATTTTGGTAATTTCTTGGTGCTCAATTTTTAAAAGAAATATCTGAAAGTAAAGTGTATTCTTGCTCTTTATTTCAACTGAATTTTATTGTAATTGACGTATTTTACAATTTTTAAGGTGGTGTGTTTTGGTCATTCTTGGTCTTTATTTTTTGGACTCAAAACACTTTCAAAAAATATTAAATAATGTGAAGACACTTGCATCCAAAATTTACATATTTGTGGGTCAGATAGCTTCGACGTGAAAGAAGGAGTATATTATAGTATTCTTGTGGCTAAAGTTACAGCTTTATTGGTATATTTTTGTACCATCATAGAAAATGCTATCAATTAAGTAGTTAAAAAATGAACAATTTGTGTATCATAATCTTTATTTACAATCCTTCATTAACAAAAGCAATGTTGTTGGATATCTGATTAAACTTAGTGAACATGTTTGCTTAAGACACGCTATCATCATCATCATCATCATGTGTAATTTGAATTTAGGATAGCCCTAAAAAGGACTTCTTAAAAGCCAGTTTCGCCCCTGCGGCAGTGTGCTTCACCTCACTTGGACCAAAAGCACCGCCCAAACCCATCGCCAATATGAATTCAGCCCTTCAGCTTACTAACTGTATAACCAATTTCCATGATGAAAATGACATCCTAGGGTGTTGGCGATAATAAATAATTTTCAATCCCTACATATCTACATAATGTATTTATTTATCCCTTATTGCTGCTTGTTTCAGTCGAACCCCAATTCAGTGTGCTTCATATGGAGGGTATGTCAATTGTATGTCTGTCTTGATGGAACACAAGGCAGACCCCAACGCTCACGATTGCGAGGTAATATATTTCTACATTAATCAATTACCGTAAATGACTGGTTATTAGACACACTTTTTCCCCTCAGATTTAGATGTAAAAAAATGCCTGAGTCGTACAACCAGTAACAAGCTTTTAACATCTTTTCTGAGGTCGATATAAGCCTGAAAGTTTGTTAAGATTTATGTAGAAAGGGATATCACTCGCATCATATCGATCGAGTTTATACGGGTTAAAACAGCAGTTGACGATCGGGATACGGTGTATCATAAGACATCTATTATTTAAACAAAAAATTATTGTACAATTAAAATTATTTAATATTATTATGTATAAAACAATAATTAAACCTGCATATAAAGAAGCAAAGCTGTGCACTGTCGAAATATTTTTTGTCATGATAAGGTGTGAAAAACTTGCACTGCCTTTAAGCAGTTTAACATACCAATAGTACAAACTGTGGCGATAATTTCGCACTTTGCCACGTTCTTGATACTTTCATGTAGGTGTTTTGAGAATAAACACTTCAAGAATAAACACGTAAATAATACAGTTTTTGCATAGAAAATATGTCAAAATCGTCTGCCAATCTTGGTCACCATGTTTGTTGACAGTGACGAAAATTATTTTTTTCGTGAAAATGGCGATGGTTATCTTTAAAACCATACAATGATGATGCAAAATATGTTTCATTTTTATTCGTTTCATGTTAGGATAGGCACTGAAAATACCTTAGTGTGACAATTGTTTCTGGATGTCACTGAAATGTACCTTTTATGACTATTTGTAAGATTTCTTTCTGACAGTATATCGTAAATGATAACCTGTCGAGAATGAATAGGGAAGTCACTGTATGCAAAAACTTTATATTGTACGGGCTTGTTCTCAAAGTGTCAACACCTACAGAAAAGAAATAAGAACATTGAAAAGTGTGAAAAATCATGACCATTATTGCATCAGTTTGTAGTATTGGTATATTAAACAGGTCTAAAGGCAGTGCGAATTTTTCACACCTTATCGTACAACTGACAAAAATATTTTGACAGTGCCCAACTTTGCTTTTTTATATGCATGATTAATTATTGTTTTATTCAAATTAATATTGAATAATTTTAATAATTTAAATCGTACAATATTTTTTTTTAAATTATAAACATCTTGCGATATACCGTATCCCGATCTTCAACTGCCGTTTTAACCCGTATATACTCAATATGACGCGAGTACCTTTCCTTTCTATATAAATCTAAACAAACTCTCGACCTGAAATCGACCTCAGAAAAAAGTTCAAAAGATTGTTACTGGGTATTATACGCAGGCATTTTTTTTACATCGAAATCTGAGGGGGGAAAATGCGTCTAATACCCAGTCATTTACAGTAGCTAGCTAATATAATGCCTTGAGGATACGTTCTATCTTAAAATATATATGAAACATTTATTCTCATAGATTCTTTTACTATTTAGACCTTTTCTTTATATAAATGTAGGCTGAGCCTAAAATGTTGGTAATTTCTATATTCATAGGGTATAATTCCTTCTAGTAGAATTTCTATTTATGGATCTAAATTGTTTCATTTTAAAAATGTATGTGATAGAATCTTAAGATATTATTTTAATATTGAACTTTTAACCGTAGATTTTTACTTATTGTGTAGAATTTAATATATATATATATATATATATATATATATAGTCCATAGCACCCACACTATGATCAACGAAGCAGAAAAATGTTTTTAAAAACTGTAAAATTATTGTAAAACGTAGTGTGCTCGACGAATGGGTTTAACCCGATGGCCAGGGTAAATAAGCTCCCCCCCCCCCCAAAATAACACTCATTCTCAACAGGTTATTGTTTACGATACACCGTCAGAAAGAATATTTTGCTTTGTATTAGTATTGTATGGTTTAAAATAACCATCGCCATTTTCACGAAAAACAAAAATTTCGTCACTGTCAACAAACATGGTGGTGGATATTGGCAGAAGATTTTAACATTTTTTCTATGCGTTCTAACACTCAGAACATAGATTAAAAGTTTTTCACAATTTTTTTGTCTTTCGTCTTATAACCGGTCATTTACGGTAATGCGAAATGCTGATTATTTGTTAAAAGATTTGACTATACATGTATATTAATCTGGTTTCTGGCAGTAATGTGTTATTAGTTTTGATTGTGAAAATTTGTAAACTTATACATGTGTCTTAACTTTTCTGTTGATGGCATCTACCCCTGCAGCCCTAAAACATTCAGTGGCTTTAGACAAGTTCAGACACTTTTTAACTTTTTAAGGATGTTTGTGGAAATTTTAAGGGCACAACAGAAACAACAATTTCATATGTGTTTCAGGGTATGACGGCTCTCCACTGGTCGTGTAGTAAAGGACACCTGGACGCTGTCAAACTGTTGATAGAATACCGCACATTTCCAAATCACATGGAGTTTACAGAAGACAGGTAAACTCAATACTCATGGCAAAACTGCAGCTCTTTGCAAAATGCTTGGTAAAGAGGGAGAACAAGAATGTCCTTAATGCTGTCAAGTTGAAGAGTTAGTTTAAACATTATATATTTTTACAATAATTGTGAAGAAAGCAATGATAACTTTAGATATACTAAGTCACTCTTGTTGGCACAATGTTGTGCCAGAGTGTGGTCTTGTCTTGTGTGGGGAAACCAGAGTGCACAGAGAAAATCCACTTGGCAGGCTTGAAAACCAAAAACCAAACTCACAAACTCTCTAGGCTGGGATTAAAACCTGGGTCGCCTTGATAAGAAGCTGGTGCCCTTACTGGACAACTCAAGCTGAAAAATTGATCTCTCAAAAACGAATGGCTTTTCTTTGAAATCTAAATTACTATGAGGGTGAGAAGTGGTCAGGTCATGTGATGGTAGGATGCTGTTCCAAATATTAAAGCCTACTTTGTTACTGTTTTGAGCTCATGTTTTTTTTAAAGGAATTTCTTTTAAATGGTTAGTCGGCTTTGCATCGGCTTTCAAAAAAATTAACCGTGGGGAAAATTAACAAAATGTTAAGATATATTCATATGAAACTTGGTACACATGTTGCCAAAAACACTTTCTCATGTTTGTTTATTTTCACCTTGCCATAAACAATTGTTAAATGTATCAATACACACACATGTACAGGAAGGCCAACAACTGTGGCTATTATAATTGTTGAGTTATGCCCCTTTTATGCTGACAAAACAACAGATGAGCATTTGCAATCACTGCATGAGGCTCTTGTTCCTAATAGACCTGAGACTTGTATGTAATAAATATATTTTAGGTACACGCCTCTGGACTACGCCTTGATGGGAGAGCACCATGAGGTGGCCCAGTACATGCTAGAACAAGGGGCGCTTTCCATTACAGGTAGCTACTTAAATTTGAGCTTAATAGCAGAGCAGATAATATATAAACTTCCATTTGTCAGGCAGAATCTTTCACTGTCTGCTGCCCACTTTGGTGTCCAGGCTTTAACTGTACTTTTTAGGTTAAAATGAGGGGGATCTCGCTATCAAGAGTTGGTATTCCTGTAATTCTTATTCTTATTCTAAGACATGCTTCAGTGGATTGGCCAATTTTATAGTCCAATTAAAACGCTCAAATTCGGCTCTTATTTTTATGTTTAATCTTAGGTGGTTATTTTGTGTGAGCTGTGTATCTGCTTTTATTGTTATACTCCTCTATACTTACAGTAGTGATAAAACAAAGACCAAGACTCAGTATTATTGTAAGTGGATTGCTTATAGACGAGGTCACCAATAAATAACTTTTTTGACCTTGGAATTAATTATAACCATGAACCCCTATCTATAGGCATCCAGGACATAGCTGCCCTTAAAATCCAGTCTGCATTTAGGGGATACCGGGTTCGGAAGACTTTCAAGGAAAACAAACGACTACTTATGAAGCATGAACAGCTCAAGAAGGAGGCTGCAAGGTACTGATTGTTGGTTCATTGTTAATACTGGAACAAAATTTTGTTCTATGAGTAAATACAGCAACTATGAAATCCAAGGATTTGTTTTTGATTTTGGACAGATATTTAATGAATTAAATATTTAAATCATTGATTTCCTTCTTGTTTGCACCTAAAAAGTAAAACAGAGTGTTTTCTTTTTCCATGATCAGAACTATAACAAGTAGAATGGGCGTTACCGTTAATGACTTGGTATAAGGTGATAAGGGGTATAAGACGCAGGCAAAAATATCCTTGAAAAATCTGAGAAAAAAACTTTTAATCTATGTTTTGGGTTAAACGACGCATAGAAAAAATGTTAAAATCATCTGCCGATTTCGGCCACCATGTCTGTTGGCAGTGACGATTTTTTTTTTTTCGTGAAAATGGCGATGGTTATCTTTAAAACCATACGATGATAGTACAAAGCAAAATATGTTTCATCTTTATTCGTTTCATGTTAGGATAGGCACAGAAAAGTACTGAGTGTGACAATTTGTTTTTGGATGGCACTGAAAAGTACCTTTTATGACAATTTGTAAGATTTCTTTCTGACAGTATATCGTAAACGATAACCTGTCGAGAATAAAAAGTTAAGTTATGCAAAAACCTTATATTGTATGGGTTTGTTCTCAAAATGTCAACACCTACAGAAAAGAATAAAGAACCTGGAATAGTGAGAAAAAACAAGTCCAGGCAGCACAAATTTTCACACCTTATCATACAACTGACAACAAATATTTTGACACTACACAACAGCTATATTATATGCATGTATAATTATTGTTATATTCAAAATAATATTGAATAGTTTTATGAATTTCAATCGTACAATATTTTTTTTAAAATTATAAACGATATACCGTATCCCGATCTTCAACTGTTGTTTAAACCCTTATATACTCGATTGAAATGACGCGAGTAACATTCCTTTCTACATAAATCTAAACAAACGCTCGGCCTGAAATCGACCTCAGAAAAAAAGTTCAAAAGCTTGTTACTGGTTATTAGACGCAGGCATTTTTTTAAAAATAAAAATCTGAGGGAAAAAAGTGTGTCTCATACCTAGTCATTTACGGTACTCATCTGTAACTACCAATAATTGACAATATGATACAAAACCGTAATGTCATCGGCAACCCATGTGATTTAAACTATAAACCTGCTCTAAAGCGTTTGTGAATAATGTCAATAAATGGGATTGTAGGTACCATACCTGTTTCCTAACAGTTCTCTACTTAAAACATATTATTTGCAAAGACATTTTCTAAAATGAATTTATCATTAATTAAATACAAATGCTCACTTTGAACAGATATTTGAAAAAATAAATGTTTTTAAAGATAATTATATTAACAAATAATTCCACATTTTATGGGGATTGCTATAATTACAGATTTATTAATTTAATATTTTTTCCAACCACAGGAAAAGGGCGACGGAGGAGTTCCGTAAGAAAGAAGACAGCAAACATCGACGAGAGGTGGAAGACAGGTTACGCAAGACATCGCTTTTAGGAGGCTCAGCAAAATCTAAAACAGAGCCGGATAAATCGCGGCGTGAACATCCGCGGAAGTAGGTTACGGTGACGACATTCCGCAAAACACATGGTCCTGTAAAATACTCACATCGACAGGTTACTGTTTTTATTACGTTATTTTGGCATGCTTTATGCATATATCTGCTGTATTCGCCGTATCTTCGTATATCCTTCTCAGAAATAACAGGTGAAAATTCTTCTAATCTCAGAGCACCCTGATTTGACATGTTTACTCTCACAAGGTCTGGGAAATTTGAAATGATGTGCCTTCTTGAAGCTTTGTCAAATGCACTTTTCACAAAGTTTGGTATCCAGAATAATTTCTTTGTCAAACATTCATCATTAAAGCTGCACTCTCACAGATTGATTGTTTTGACAACCGTTTTTATGTTTTGTCTTCGAATGAGCCAATTTTTGCATACATTTTTAGAAACCAGTAATATAAGACTTCTGACAAAATAGCAGTTTTCATATTTAAAATGGTATTTTATGGCTAAAAGCGTTACTAATGCTCTAAGGAAAATGAACTTTTCGGCAGTTTACCAATCTATGTTCAGTTGTCGGTTATCTTATGTGACTGAATTGAAGGCACGGATGCCAAAATGAGCTGATTCTGAGACAAAAGAGTTTAAAACTGTGAATATGTAAGAGTGCAGCTTTATAAGTTTGGTAGAAAAAAAATGTTCATATTAAAATACATTTCTTCTAATGTTTAGACATTTTAATAGATTTGCACGGTTGTACGATTCTTATCCAAATGTAAATATATCATCCAAAACACGAAATGTCCAAAAAACTGCCCACATTCGTAATAGATCATTGTAAAATGAAATAAGTTTAAAACTGATAAGCAATGCCAGAATACAGATTTAATATCCAGTTTTACAGGACTCATGTTGGAAAAAAGATTGGTGTTGCTAAGCTAGTGATCTTGGTTTGGCATTAATAGAATATTTTATTGCTTTTTAAATTTTGTTTAATACGTTGATGTGGATTAATTGGATTCTTTTATTTTGAAATAATTTAATGCTTTGTGTTTAATTTATCATGTGTTGGAATGTCTTCTTAACACCATTGTGTTCATTTAGGCACAAAACTAAAACACAAATTTAATAGGCTACTTACATATAAACAGAACGCTTCAGTTTACATGAGTTCGTTGTTTTTCTGTTGCTAACCTGCTATAGAACTATGTTTCCTTAGCTTCACATAGCCTGCCTCATGTAGGTTTAGCAAGCTTTTATCACCTGCACCTTCCTCCCTGGTTTGTTTCTATTTACAGGGGCATAGCCTGGCACATTTTCATCTTTAAGACCAGCAGGGTCAAAGGGCCGTTTCAGAAAAGGATTTAGTTGTAACTTCAATGATCTTAAAGCTGCACTCTCACAGATATACCATTTTTACAACTTTTTATTTTTATTTTTTGTCTGCGAAAGTGCAAATTTGTGCGTGAATATCTGCAAACCAATGATATAAGCTTGCTGACAAAAAAATCAGATCATATTTTTTCATATTTCAATTCGAAAATTAATGTTTTACTAACGGTTTAAGAAAAATGCATAAATCATACATTTTTAACCGTAATATAAAAATCTGCGGTCAAATTTTTGTCACCCGTCTTATTTAACTGGTTTCCATGGATTTCCGCAAAAATTGGCTCATTCCAAGACAAAAAATAAAAAAGTTGTCAAAACATTCAATCTGTGAGAGTGCAGCTTTAAAGCTGCCTAAACTTCACAAATGGCAAAAGATTGTTTATTTTTATTTCCTCAAAATCGTGTTCATTTTCAATGGTGCTGAAGTTAAATTCAACCACAAATATGTAGTAAAATAATGAAACTGGCACTAAGATGATTTCAATTTAAGATTTTTATCGGCTAACATCTTTCTTGAATCGGCTCCCTGTATCATTAAACATCTTAGGTCGTTTCCTAATTTCCTAACTTAAATTGCTTACAAAATTAATAGTCAAATTACAAGATATGTGTATGTGTTTTTGACATAAAAGCATGCATTTTCAATAAAGTCAATGAAAATATTGTATTCCAGAAAATATTAAGTTGTAATAGAGTGAGATACTCTAATTAGGAAAGAGACTTAAGTTAGAAAAGATGTTTTATGAATACTGACCCAGCTTTTGGGTCAAGGGGCTTACCTTCTATATCCCTTCCATTTCTCACCAGATTTGCAATATTTGGCAACCTTTATTTTCACTTTTGCAACTGATGTTACCGTAAGCACATGTGATTGTTTGTACTGCTAGCTATGCCTCTATTTATCAGTGATGTTACCCACTTGTATATTCATGTATATACCTATCTCACTTGTTTTTGTGTTGTTTCTTTTAATGATTATCACAGCCTTCGCGTCATCATATATGTAGAGCATAATTAAAATAAAAATAAACTAAATTAAGATATATACACAAAATATAGTACACAGTCATGTTACCTGAGTGACATTATATATGGGTAACTCTAGGAAGGCCCCTTACTCTGGCTAAAATTATTGTTGAGTTATTTCCCATGCAAGGGAAACTTAGGAACATAGAACTGTTGGTATCTATTTACTTTGCATTTGTTTCTTGAGGCATAATTGAGTTTCTTACGGTACTTGATTATAGATTGTCTTTAAAAATTCTTTTAACAATATTCTTGCCAGTAAGGTGAAAGATCTCGGACAGAAGTAGATTTAAGACAGGAGTAGATAGATTTCTGACAGGAGTAGTTTTTGGACAGGGGAATGCATCCATAATATGAGTGTGAAATTCAATGAACACACAATCGGTAGCTTTTTTGTTGTATCAAAGACCAATGTTGACTAAGTCCAATAATTGTTGTAATTATTGTGTGTTGCTGTATCTAGTCTTATATTAATTATATAATGTATATATTACGCTAAATTTTGCTGCGTAAAGACCCCTGGCACAGTAAGATCAAAGTCCCCTGGAATTCAGACCAAAATCCCCTAGGAAGCCCTCATAAATAAGGGATGAATCCCCTGGGAAGCCTCTCAGAAGTAAGGGATGAATCCCCTGGGAAGCCTCTCAGAAGTAAGGGATGAATCCCCTGGGAAGCCTCTCAGAAGTAAGGGATGAATCCCCTGGGAAACCTCTCAGAAATAAGGGATGAATCCCCTGGGAAACCTCTCAGAAATAAGGGATGAATCCCCTGGGAAGCCTCTCAGAAATAAGGGATGAATCCCCTGGGAAGCCTCTCAGAAATAAGGGATGAATCCCCTGGGAAGCCTCTCAGAAATAAGGGATGAATCCCCTGGGAAGCCTCTCAGAAGTAAGGGATGAATCCCCTGGGAAGCCTCTCAGAAGTAAGGGATGAATCCCCTGGGAAACCTCTCAGAAGTAAGGGATGAATCCCCTGGGAAGCCTCTCAGAAGTAAGGGATGAATCCCCTGGGAAGCCTCTCAGAAGTAAGGGATGAATCCCCTGGGAAGCCTCTCAGAAATAAGAGATTAATGGGTATAAATATTTAGTTTTTCAGGGTAATACAGCCATGTTTGTGTAAACAACTGCTCAGCAAAAACTGTTTTCTATTTATATTTGTCAGCTGGGTACATAAAGTATTGGATTTTTATCTCAAATGTTTCCTCTAGATTGAATTAAGTGCACTGTGAATTCCTTAATTGTAGAATTATCATTGTTTTATTATAAGATAACCGATCACTTGATAAAAATCAGTTATGCGGGGTATATCGAACATTGATAAATATAATCGTTAATCAATTTATGTCTAATTTTTTGCAATATTGTCCCCATGATCTTTTTTTGTGTTTGCCCATAATCTGTGGTGCTAAAATTTTAATCTTAAATGAAATGGAAAATTTGAACTGAATTTTGTACTAACATTTTTATTGTGGTAAATATTATATTTAAGAATAACAACAGACATTTTCAACTTTTAAAAGTTTTTATAAAAGCACTGGATAAAATGAAGAAAGTGTGAATTTTAATTATGAATTTTTAATCTGACATTATAAGATTTATAATACATTCTTTTTATTAGAATGGACTTAAATACCAATGATAATTCATTGTTTGGTGCTCCAAATATGCTTCAGTTATGGTAAGTTATACTGTTTAAGAATTGTTATAAGATTTTAAATGATGAATGGTGAAAAAAGGGACCATATGCTCTTTAAGGGCCTTTGTTAGTATAGCAGGTTTTTTGTTTTGTCCGCAAAATTATTATTTCCTCATGATGTATAGATATTTATCGCGTCCAAGAAATGTGCAAGTAATGTATTTTTTTCTAAATTGCCAAAAAGATTTGGTTTAACATGCTTGTAATCGGAAAATAGATAAGGGCTGACGGTCCAGAGTGGGTGGTGGGGTACAATTGGAAAAAAAAAATAGGGGGGGGGGGGGGCATAGGAGAGGGTTGGTACAGTTGGAAAAATAGACTGCCCCAGGCTTGGGGTGCCAGAAGAGGGTGGGGGTAGTGTATAGAATATAGAATTGGGCTGTGGGTAACAGAAAGGGGAGGGGATGTTTTGTGGCGGCTGAGGGGTGGTAAAAGCAAACAGTTTGCAGTTATCTATGTTTTAACTTATAGGTATTTGTTATAATGCCCAGCAAGACCAATGTTTATAAAGGATTTAACTTAAGTATGCAACTTACGAAACATTGACAAAACAGCAATTATGAGTAAAAGCAATATCTGAGGTATTTTTCGGTCATTGTGTTAAAGAGAAATACATTTGTACACTTGAAGTTCACCTAAGGTGAAAATGATTGGTTAGAAAAGTGATAATTATAATAAGATTGTAAGTTTCGTTACAATTATAGTAAAAAGTTTGGCGTTAATTGAAAGACATTTAGTTCACAGTTGCTTGATTTGTTTGAAATATACTGAAGCTGCTCTCTCACAGATTGAACCTTTTGACAATTATTTTTTATTTTTTGTCTGTGAACGAGAATTTTTGTATGGAAACCAGTGGTATAAGACTTCTGACAAAATATCAGATCACAGATTTTCATATTTAAGTCAAAAATTGATGTTTTATGCATTTATCTTCAACAGTAATTAATGCTTAAAGCCGTAAAACATTAATTTTCAAATGGAAATATGAAAATCTGCAATCTGATCTTTTGTCAACAGTTTTATATCACTGGGGTAAGTTGATATTTACACAGAAATTGGCTCATTCCAAGACAAAAAACAAAAATGTTGTCAAAATGGCAAATCTGTGAGAGTGCAGCTTAAAAAAAAGGACTTGTTTTAGTGATAACATCATTATTTATTTTGTTTGAAATATACTCAAATGATGGAAAACAGGAGTGGATTATTAAGGAACTGCATCTCTCAGACTTCTGAAGGATTGTTTAAAGACGTAGCGACCACAGGGTTGTAAGTTGGATTTCAGTTTATGGGTTTTCGTAGCTTTATGACTCTTCTGCTAAAAATGTTGTTTAAACAGGGTGTAGAAACCTTGACAAGTTTGTTAACAATTATACCCTTCACAAAGTTTGGGGTGGGGAGCTGGAGTATACAGGAGTGGGGTTGTTGGTGGGTCAGTCATTTGGTGCATTGGTTTTAACTGTGTCCTGATTATTTGTCATGAAAAGGTGAAGGGATTTATTTATATATTATACAATTATAATATAATATTTAACACCATATCACACAGGTCTATTTTGACTTTGGTTACAAAATACAATATTTTCGGTGGCGTTTAATAATGATCTCTTTTCAGCTTAGAATTTCATGGGAGGGTTGACAGCTTAAAATGATATCTGGTACACATATTTAACGCTATAAAATAAAGCTTAAGTTCAACTTTGGTACATTTTTTTATCTTGGAATGTGCCTAATGTATGCCAGCACGCTATACATTAGATTATAGATGGATCAACATATTTTTGTACTCCTGTTCAAAACCATGAAATACAGGTCAAGTTTGACTTCGGTTACAAACTACCAATTTAATTGAGTTATGGCCCATTTTAACTCCAATTTACCTAAGCATGCGTCTATAATTCATGAATGGCTTTAAAGCCGCGCTCTCTTAGATTGAACATTTTGACAACTTTTTTTTATTTTTTGTCTTGGAACCAGCCACATTTTGCGAAAATCGATGGAAACCAGTTACATATATATAACACTGCTGACAAAAATTAGATCGCAGAATTTTATATATAAGTTCAAAAAATGTTTTATGCATTTTCCTTTAACCGTTAGTAACGGTTTAAGCCATGAAGCATAAATTTTTGAACGGAAATATGAAAACCTATGATCTGATTTTTTGTCAGCAATCTTAAATCATTGGTTTGCAGAAAATTTTGCAAAAATTTGCACTTTCCAAGACAAAAAGTAAAACAGTTGTAAAAATGGTATATCTGTGAGAGTGCAGCTTTAAAGGGGACCCTGGGTAAAATCCCCGCCTGCGGGGCTGAACTGATGGTAAAGTCCCCGCCAAATGCCCCCTCATCCCAGGGACCCTAGGTAAGGCCCATTCCCCATTATATTTTGTGCAAGACAAAACCACTGCTTTAACCCAGCACTGCGGGGCCACCTGAAATGTAAAAGCACGGCCCATTTCCCCGCCCATCCCTAGTAAACCCCCGGACCTTGGGGGGCCGTGGTTACAATTGACTGGTGCATTACTAACCACAGCCTGTTAATCAAGTTATGTCCCCTTTTAAACTTGATAAAAAAAATGGTGTGATTAAAAATCTGTAAAAAAAAAATGTCCTATTTAAAAAGAATTGATGTTAATCCTTTTTAATATTTACAGGTAGTGTTTAAGATCATGTCCACCAAAGGAATTGCTTGATGGATTCAGATTTAATAATTAAGAAGGCTTTGGATAATAATGACAGGCTAAATTGTACTTAGTCATAAATTGGCTTCATTAAGTAGGTTAATATTATATATTGAAGTCACATGCACACTGGCTTATATAGTGACATTTGCACCAACACCAAGGAAATTAGTGTGTGTTTTTGGTATTGAGTGTTTAAAGGCCTAGTTTAAGCCTTCTATAAGTGCCCCCCCCCCCCCTCCCCCAAAAACAACAACAACAACAACTGTGTATAGTACACAACCTCTATTTATTGATCTTCATCTACTTGCCTTGATCCCTGTTATCAGATCTCTGATCTGAGTATCCTACTGTGCAGTTTTAGAAGTTTTATTATAGAAATGGGCCCTAAATGGCATTGAGCCAATAAACGAATAAACAGGAAATTGGCCCCTAATGTGACACCAGTGCAATTAGCCGGAGATGCACAGCAAGGGATTATCATGCCAAACGTTCCTTAAACTAGGCCTTTAACAATAAAGTTGACGCTGGGCTATGCCTGGATAATGTCCCCTAAATTGTTAAGTGAAACAAAAATAACTTATTTTTCAGTTTTATAAAGGAATGCTAGAGTTCTGTTAGTGACTTCTTTACGATCATTATTCAGTTACAAATAATAGAACTAAAAAATGGTTCTTTAAATTCTATAAATTTAATTTCTCTAACAAGTTGGTGACAACCCCATGAAATGAAGTAATTGCTAGATACATATCTCTTTTACTTTCACCTTATAAACCGCACAAAAAGGCAATAATGTTTTAATAACTTGGGGCATTGATAGATTTTGAACAGAAAAACCATAATACATGATTGTATTTCACATGTTGAAAGAAAGAACTCGGCTCTGTGAAACAAAATATTGTGATATTGCCATTGTGTTTTATGATTTTATGGACTTTGAATTTCACACTGATTATTTATTGTATAAACAGACAAATGAACTATTGTATTTCTAATGAATGCCCACGGGAAAAATTATTGCGCTAGTCTTATTACATTTTTACAATGCATTCAGTAATGATTTAATCTTTATTTTATTCTCAAGAGAAATTATCAAAGAAAATATCAAACAAGTTGAAAGCATTATTGAATGTTTGTTATACATGAATTTAAGAAATCTTTATTTTCATTTCTGATTGGATTATATAATCTTTTATACAAACAAGCTTTACAATAAACATTTTTAAGGATTATTAAGTGCTGTATATTAAAGAAAAAATATAAGTAACGCTTTTTAAGTATTCTCAAACTTAAGTTTGAAGTGGGTACATTTCTTTCGTTATTTGAAAACGGCTGTATACAAATGCGACTGGATTTGTGCTCAATTTGTCCGCAAATAAGATAAAAATATCCTTTTTGAATGCAACATGCTTTTTAAAAGACCCTTCAGTTCTGTAAAAAAACATTGTCATCTATCACATTATTAGAAAGTATTATGGAAACGCTGAAAGGATTATGCGAAATATTTTAATGGTGACTTGAATTGAAAAAATATTTAGTGCTTGATAGTGAACTTATAGTGTACTGCATTAAATTGACTTGTTCTGCTGTGAACAAGATGTATTTAATGTAATAACCGAGTAAATATACAGTGCACGGATATGACTGAGTTTGTCAATCTAATTTAAAATGAAAATCAGACCAAATGCTATATGGTATAAACATACATGGTCTTTGTGAAATATCTTCGTTCAAACTGTGAAACTTTTGTAAAATTTTGGACGGAAAGTAAACAGAACACCTGATCAAATTGTTATAATAAAATTATAAAGTCTAAATAAAATGATTAACTGCTTTGATAAATGATTGAGTTGAGAATAAATCATGCTGATGTTGAAAAAAAGTGTTAAAAATGTGAGCTAATTGACTTCATGATCATAGCAGTGTAACATTAACATTCATTTTCTTGAAACTTCTCACAAAATTGTTGTCATGGATGTAAAACCAGGAGGAGGGATGGTAAATACCTCCCGTAACGTTAAAAATGTCCCTCCAAAGCCTGAAATACCAATGTCTGCGGCGGGGCGTGTGAAAGGGAAGAAAAGTTTCCGGAATGTAGCCGGGAACATCATGCAAGTACAGAAGGTTGTTAATTCACACAGACAGTTTGCCAGGTATGTTGAGGTCAGGGGGGGGGGGGGGGGGGGGGGTTAGTTCTTTAAGGGCCTCAGTGTCACACATTATACCAATGTACTTTGTCAGGACTAAACCGGCTCACTCAATTAACAATGGTGATAAAATCGGCAGAAATCCATTGAAAAAGCACTTGAAAAATAATAATTGCCATAGCAGTATCGCTGTTACCTCTCCCATATTTATACAGATTGGTAATTTAGTCGCCGTTGTGCATTGGCAGAAACTGTTGAGCATGTTCAAATGTATACCAGTACAGTACACATTGAGGCCACCGGAGAGCCGCCGGTTAATTACGGGGGGATCCTGGTGCTCTTCCGACATAAACAAAGCACTTCCATTTCAATCCCTTTGCTCACTTCGGAATTTTTGAGCATGTAAATTAATCATAATCCCACCTGCCATGGCTTAATTATGTTTTTGCTGATGTCTGATGATGTCCCGACAATGTACTCTTAGTTATGTGATACTGTTGAGCTGCCAACTAGTATCAATCCCCTTAAATTCCCAAGTTTGTGCTCAGTGTGACAGGCTCTTTCAAGGGACTAGAAACAAGATGATACAATTGCAAGAATTGTTTTTGTCAAATTTATGTTACGGTACATAAAATTGTTATCATTGTGTACAACACACTGAATCTCAATTCTTGATTATCATATTGCTTAAGATACACGCATCTAATTTAAACAGAGACAGTGAATGGAAAATTATTGCAGTTATTCCATGAGGACATTATAGTTCAATCTAACAACATTGTGGTTCGTGTTGCTATGTGCAAGACTATAAGTATCTTCCATGGCCGAGAGTGTAAGATAGGTTCATTCCGACCCGAGCGTAGGGTGTTTTGCAGAAACGAGGTTTACCGAGCGGTAGATGCTTTTTCTCCCACCTCAGTTAAACAAAATTAAGTAAAAATGTATTTTTTTGCCAGAACTCTTTTGTACTTAGTGAAAATAATTGCGTACGGATATGCAATAATTCGTGGTTGTCATGGATATTCGCGCAGTGATTCAGAGTGTGTTAATGGTCTGATCGGTCTTTAAATAGTTCTAAGAAGAGTTAAGCATTATTTCTTGAAAGGTGCATGAAAACTGCTTTTTGGTGACATTTGAAGCAAGAAATAATTAACTCGCGTTCTAAATATTGCCACCAGACAATGTTTCCATGATGCGCTACAGACGACAGTCTTCAACAAGGGAGGTAATTTTAATGTGGTGACCATTAATAGAAGTTCCATACGTGCATTTTATCTTCGCCCGTGGGCAAGATAAGAATTTCTAGCATGGTTAAATTAATGGATCTACTTATCTGAGGTGGGAGAAATAATTATGTAATGCCGGTTTTATGGTAAATTCTGTCCAACTTATGCAGACTGTTCAAAAGCTGTGCATATTAATATTTGAGTTTAGAAAGTTTGGCAACCTCTGTTTAGAAGGATCTTTTTTGATGTCAGTAATTCATGTATTAAAGTAACTGTTATTGTTTTAAAAAATTATCTTGTTGTCAATTTTATTGAAAGAGATGTTTTTGAAAAAATGAAATTGTATGATTTAAAAAGTCTAATAAGGAAATTAAGTATTCGATAGACAATTTATCATGCTCATAGATGGTCAAACATAATACTAAAGAGCATTTAGTCTCTTAATAAAGTAACATTACAAAATTTAGTGATATTACTAAAAATAGAATATTAATGGAACACAGGAGAAGAAGGGAGATAACTCTGAGAAGTATTTGGGAGTTGGAGGGCAAAGTAAAAAATAATATGCGAAAGATGGTCAGTACATACCAGCAACGTGTCAAGTAAGTTGGATGGGTGTTGTTATTATATTGGCGAATAAATCTTCCTTGCTATATAGGAGGGTGTAACTGCAGTTCTCTCCCCCTCCCCCATTGTAAACTGAAATTCCGTCAATATCCATCCGAATCCTGAGTTGCAAATATTATTGGAAATCTTTTACATGTCCACATACTGAATGCCAAATTTTGAGTATCTGCCTACTATGTATACACCTTCTTGGATTTAAAGCTGCACTCTCACATTTTTTGTCTTAGAATGAGTCCATTTTGCGTAAATGTCTGAAAACCAGTGATATAAGACTGCTGACTACGAATCAGATTGCAGTTTATCATTTTTACGTTCTAAAATTGATGTTTTATGCCAAAACACTCAATTTTCTTTAAGCTTTAGTAACACTTTTAGCCACAAAACAATTTTAAAAACTGCGGCCTAATCTTTTGTCACCAGTCTTATTTCACTGGTTTTCAGATATTTACGCCAAGATTGAATTATTCTAAGAAAAAAATAAATAATGTTGTCGAAATGGTCAATCTGTAGGAGTGCAGCTTTAAAATATATCTTTTAAATCATATTGGGTCATTATGCTCCTTTTCAGTACCAGGAATCGGTTCTTGCAGGCTTTAAGTGCTTGTCAAGTAAGTTTGATGGGTATTATATGGTGCCACGTGGCATATAAATATTTCCTTGGCCTTATATGCACCCCATAAGTATATATAGAAGGGAGACAACCTGAATTGTAAAGTAGTGTAGCTCTAAACTAGATTGACTTCCCTTATCTCACTCTGAAACATGAAAAGGAAAATAATTTGGTAACAGACGCATCACAAAGCAAATAACAATGCTCGTCTATTGTTTTTGTTCTCAGTCAAACAAGGGGCATAACTAAATAATTATAAATGTGCACCCAGTGTGTGCCCCCCTTAAATTATTCAAGTGATTATTCATGACATGGCAGCAAATATGTGCTTTACAAAATAGAACTGCAGATAACATTAAATACTTTTAAGTGTATTTTACGACCTTATGTGATTTTGTGAAGTGTACGCCATGGGTTCATTGCATAAAGTGTAACAGTGATTGTTAATGTCTACTGGAACATTGTCAATGTGCATGTATTTTACTTAACATGGTATGCTCTATCCTAACTGATTTCAATAAAAAAAACACAGCTGCTGGCCTAAATGGATAGTTCAAATGGCAATTGGGCCAGCTGTTATAAGTTTGAAAAAAAGTAATTTCCAATGTTTTCAATAAGGCATGTTCACATTTGGAAAACTAAATTAATTTTAAGTAGAATAAGTAAAAGCTGGTCGGTTACTTTACTATTTGAGATGGTTCAACCGAAACTTATTGAGAACCCTGAATTTCTATGGAGATGAAGTAGTTTCTGGTCGGTTACTTACATTTTTGAGATGGCTCAACTGAAACTTATTGAAATAACCCTGTCCTAAACTCAGAATGTGATTGACTATAAACACCAGGCAGCACATACTTCCCTCTGCACCAGGCAGCACATACTTCCCTCTGCACCAGGCAGCACATACTTCCCTCTACACCAGGCAGCACATACTTCCCTCTGCACCAGGCAGCACATACTTACCTCTACACCAGGCAGCACATACTTCCCTCTGCACCAGGCAGCACATACTTCCCTCTACACCAGGCAGCACATACTTCCCTCTGCACCAGGCAGCACATACTTCCCTCTACACCAGGCAGCACATACTTCCCTCTACACCAGGCAGCACATACTTACCTCTACACCAGGCAGCACATACTTCCCTCTACACCAGGCAGCACATACTTCCCTCTGCACCAGGCAGCACATACTTCCCTCTACACCAGGCAGCACATACTTCCCTCTGCACCAGGCAGCACATACTTACCTCTACACCAGGCAGCACATACTTCCCTCTGCACCAGGCAGCACATACTTCCCTCTGCACCAGGCAGCACATACTTCCCTCTGCACCAGGCAGCACATACTTCCCTCTACATAATAAAACCACAACGCTCTTCAAGAGCACATACTTCCCTCTACATAATAAAACCACAACGCTCTTCAAGAGCACATACTTCCCTCTACATAATAAAACCACAACGCTCTTCAAGAGCACATACTTCCCTCTACATAATAAAACCACAACGCTCTTCAAGAGCACATACTTCCCTCTACATAATAAAACCACAACGCTCTTCAAGAGCACATACTTCCCTCTACATAATAAAACCACAATGCTCTTCAAGAGCACATACTTCCCTCTGCATAATAAAACCACAACGCTCTCCAAGAGCACATACTTCCCTCTACATAATAAAACCACAACGCTCTCCAAGAGCACATACTTCCCTCTACATAATAAAACCACAACGCTCTTCAAGAGCACATAATTCCCTCTACATAATAAAACCACAACGCTCTTCAAGAGCACATACTTCCCTCTACATAATAAAACCACAACGCTCTTCAAGAGCACATACTTCCCTCTACATAATAAAACCACAACGCTCTTCAAGAGCACATACTTCCCTCTACATAATAAAACCACAATGCTCTTCAAGAGCACATACTTCCCTCTGCATAATAAAACCACAACGCTCTCCAAGAGCACATACTTCCCTCTACATAATAAAACCACAACGCTCTTCAAGAGCACATACTTCCCTCTACATAATAAAACCACAACGCTCTCCAAGGGCACATACTTCCCTCTACATAATAAAACCACAACGCTCTTCAAGAGCACATACTTCCCTCTACATAATAAAACCACAACGCTCTCCAAGGGAAATCACTGAATCGGAATTTCTGCGTAAATTTCTGGAAACCTGAGTGATATATGACTGCTGACAAAAGAGCAGATCGCAGTTTTCATATTTACGTTCGAGAATTAATGTTTTGGGCTAAATTAGTGTTATTAACAACTTACGGGAAATGAAGTTTTCGGCAGATTACCAAACAATTTAGATCTGTTCTATTGTGATTGAGTTATCTTATATGACTGAATTGAAGGCAGGGATGCCAAAATGAGCTGATTCTGAGACAAAAGAAATAAAAAAAGGTAAAAACTATCAATTTGTGAGAGTGCAGCTTTAAACTTGCACATTTTTAATCAGGTTTTCAACGAAAACTGGGTTATTAGAATGAGGTTGTCGTTGGGCAGGCGGGTGGGCTTCGGGCGGGCTGGCGGGCGGGCGGCCGTCAAACATTGGTTTCTGTTCAATAACTTTAGTTAGCAATGATAGATATTGATGAAATTTGGTTTGTAGGTAGCTTATGGGAAGAGCTAGCTTGGGATTGCTTTTGAGGGGGGTGGGGCTAAGGTCAAGGTCACTGTTACTAAAAATAGAAAAATGGTTTCTGCCCAATAACTTTAGTTAGCATTGATAGATATTGATGAAACTTGGTGTGTTAGTTGCTTATGTGAAGAGCTATCTTGGGATTGCTTTTGAGTGGGGAGGGGCTAAGGTCAAGGTCACTATTACTTAAAATAGAAAAATGGTCAAGGTCACTGTTACTTAAAATAGAAAAATGGTTTCTGCCCAATAACTTTAGTTAGCATTGACAGATATTGATGAAACTTGGTGTGTAGGTAGCTTATGTGAAGAGCTAGCTTGGGATTGCTTTTGAGGGAAGTGGGGCTAAGGTCAAGGTCGCCTGTTACTAAAAATAGAAAAATGGTTTCTGCCCAATAACTTTAGTTAGGATTGATAGATATTGATGAAGGTTGGTGTGTAGGTAGCTTATGTGAAGAGCTAGCTTGGGATTGCTATTGAGGGGGGAGGGGCTAAAGTCAAGGTCACTGTTACTTAGAATAGAAAAATGGTTTCTGCCCAATAACTTAAGTTAGCATTGACCGATATTGATGAAACTTGGTGTGTAAGTTGCTTATGTGAAGAGCTAGCTTGGGATTGCTTTTGAGTGGGGAGGGGCTAAGGTCAAGGTCACTATTACTTAGAATAGAAAAATGGTTAAGGTCACTGTAACTTAAAATAGAAAAATGGTTTCTGCCCAATAACTTTAGTTAGCATTGACAGATATTGATGAAACTTGGTGTGTAGGTAGCATGTGAAGAGCTTGCTTTTGAGTGGGGAGGGGCTACGGTCAATGTCACTGTTACTTGAAATAGAAAAATGTTTTTTGCCAAATAACTTTTGATAGCATTGATAGATATTGATTAAACATGGTGTGTGGGTAGCTTATGTAAAGAGCTAGCTTGGGATTGCTTTTGAGGGGGGTGGGGCTAAGGTCAAGGTCACTGTTACTAAAAATTTAAAATGGTGTCCGCCCAATAACTTTAGTTAGCATTGATAGATATTGGTAAAACTTGGTGTGTAGGTAGCTTATGTACAGAGCTAGCTTGGGATTGCTTTTGAGGGGGGTGGAGCTAAGGTCAAGGTCACTAAAAATAGAAAAAATGGTTTCTGCCCAATAACTTAAGTTAGGATTGATAGATATTGCCGAAATTTTGTGTGTAGGTACTAGTAGCTTATGTGAAGAGCAAGCTTGGAATTTCTTTTGAGGGGGGTGGGGTCAAGGTCACTGTTACAAAATATAGAAAAATGGTTTCTGCCCAATAACTTTAGTTAGCATTGATAGATATTGATAAAACTTAGAGCGAAGGTAGCTTATGTGAAGAGCTAGCTTGGGTAATTTTCAGTTACGTCTCTTTTTGATAAAAGTAAAGATAAAGTCATACAACAAATTAATTGGCTATAATTTCTGATTGCCCAGAACAAAAACCTGGTTTCGTCGCATTGCGGCGCTTCTAGTTTAAACTGTTCAGAAGTATTTCATTTTAAATATCAGAGTATAATAAATGGCATAGATAAAATTAATACTGTTATTCATAGTAATTATTCATAAATTGCGAAATTGTTGGTAAGTTTTTTTCTAACCGATGCTAATTATGAGATTAAATGGATATAAGTGACAATGGCCTACAGTCAAATCTCCCTTTTGGTCTTTCTATGGTTAAATTTAACCTTCAACAGATCATTATGATTTCAAAAAGCTGTTTAAATACTTAATTTGATACATAAGTGTGTGTATTTAGAAAATATGGTATTGTACCGAAATCAAATCTTTTATGTTTGCCTTGCTAAATACATAGTAAAATACGAGAAGTACATTTGAATTTTTGTTAGGGGAATAATGCCTTAACTCGTAATAGTTCTAATTTAAAGTTAGTGCAGTATTGAATTGACTTGGATAAAAAGAGAAAACTTAAAAGTAAAATGCTTCTTGGATCATGCATTGGTTTAATCCTGCTAAAAGTCTTAATCCAGTGTTTATTGTTAAGTTAAATACGATTAGCGGTGATTAACAACTTCATAGCTTCAATCATGGAATGGATTTGGATTATTGCGCGATACACAAAGTTGTTTATTTCAAATCATTAGTAACAATGTGTGTGTGCTAAATATCTGTGGTAGATTTTTTTTTGGAATTATTTGAAAATATCAATGTGGAAAGTTTTAAGTTGAAATTTTATGTGTTCCTTGGATTAAGCAGTTTTGAAACAAAAATTAGCAGTTTTTCTAAAAAAAGTGTAATTAAATTACTTTTAACCTTAATGTAGGCATATAATAAAAAGAAAAATTGTTTGTTTCAGTGTAAGATAGCACTCATGACCACCAAAAATGAATATTTCACCATGATGGCTTTGCCACTTGTAAAGTATATCTTTTTTTGGTGCTCACTCTGTGAAATATATAATGATCACACATTGACACAAACAATTATCCTCTATTTATTCAATAAATAAAAATCTGCGAAATTTCTTTTATGAGCATTGAAGAAACTGAAACACTATATCGTGGTTTAAATTTTATGAGTTGGTTGGGCGACACCAAATAAACTAATTAATAATTGCAGTCACAGCTTATCATAAAACCTGAGTAATATGAAATGATGTCGAGATCGAATTTCGATCATCAACAACCTTTAAGCATTTTCCCGTAATTTTGTCTGTCAATATTTTGTCAACGTTAAAGAGATAGATTATCACTCACATTGATTTTATATTATTTTGTGGCTTAAGGGGTCTCGAGGTTTTGTTGAAGTTTTGGGGTAATTCTTCATCGATATCGTGATAAAGAGCTTTCTTTACTCTAAATGTTCTCACCGAAAACTGCTTTATAAAAATGTGACTTGGAAGAGTTAGACTGAAATTTGATTTGCATACAATTATATGCAAATTTTTTTTTTTAGTTTTAGCGGATGTAATTTTTTTATGGATTTCTTCCAGATGTGATAGAAAATGGTTTCCATTTTGACTGATACGTGATATTAAATAATAACTGAATGAAATATAATCAAATTGAAGAGGCTTGGTGAAACATTTGATTCGGATTAATACTTGTTAAATCTGGATTAGAAGTATACTTGAATGGAACTTAAAAAATGCCTGGAACAGAATTTATGAGTCCTCCCTTGGTTAAATCCGGGCAGAGAAAAATGGAGCCCCGCAAAAAACATGGATATGTAGAACCCACTGAGGGCCCCAATACGAAGCCTGGATATATAAAACATGTGCGCAGAACTACAACTATGGAGAGACTTACCGGGTACTAAAGTCTTGATATATTTTCATTGAACATTTTAAAAGAAATATAACGAGGTAGCAAATTTTATATTGACAACTGAGAATTGATCAATATCTTGGTTGAAAAATACATATTTTTTTATTAAGGCTATATATAAAAAAATATTAGCACAAATTTGGCAAGGAATTCTGCTGAAACAGTATAAAACATGTCTCATAAAATATGAACCTGTAATATATTTTGTGTGAGTTACTGCCCTTGTTTTGGGGAAGTTTGATAAGTGAATAAATGATTAATTTTGTAAACAAATGCATAATTTAAAATATTTAAATTTTGTGTACAATTCTATGCTCCTGAAATTTCAGTATTTAAATTCATGAGAAAATAAATAACACTGCCCAATTCAAAATCTTTGAAACCAAATTGTTCATCAGAACTTTTTAATTTAATGAACCAGATGAAATTCTTGAAAGCATGATGCATAATTTGAAGATGATGATCACGTAATTATCTTTTTAAAAAATACTTAGGGACAAATTGGCGATTTTGACCCTAGGGCTATTACTAAATATTATACCTTACATAAATGTGCCCCATCTTTGTTTTTATAAAGTTGATCAGTCCGTATATCAAATTGAATGTATTTTAATAAAAATCCAGTTTTTATGACGTCATCGGTCCATATTATGTTTTGGGGCGGTCCGGACCTCGCCAAAAATATAATATGGACCGCAAACGTCATATAATATGGCAAACTGATGTGATAAAACAGGTGAGTGCTACTTGCAATTTTCACAACATCATTTTTTCCGCAAGTAAACATTTAGATTTGTTCAATAAAACACATCAAAGGCGCTTTAAAATTATTATATGGTAAAAGAGTGTTCGGTATTATATATTCTAATCTTCACAAAAATGAAGAGCTAATATAAACTATTTAAGAAATATTACACACCACTTCAGGCCATATGACATTATAAGGACCGGCCAGTCCTTATAATGTCATATGACCCTCAGTGGTGTGTAATATTTCTTAAATAGTTTATATTAGCTCTTCATTTTTGTGAAGACTAGAATATGTGGTATTGTCTTTCACATCTTTAATTAAAGAATGAATTGCGGGTTTGATTTCATTAGCAGTGTATGAAGGCAGTTGGGCTGGATAAAGTGTGTGGAGTCCACTTTTTAAAATGTTGATTTAAGTTTTTTGGGGGCTGTTGACAATAAAAGAAACAATAACGAAATGAACTTTAAAAAAAAAGTTCATGTTGATTGCTATGCAGTGACTCACAATCCAAACATACCCGAAGATGTTGCGTTCATCAGATGATAATCACATCTACTGAAAGGCAGTTCATTTAAATAAAGGAAGCTAAAGTGTAAATATTTTTTATTGAGTCAATAGTCCCTTTTCACTGAAATACAAGATACTTTGTTGGCATTCGGTCCAAGCGGAGCTTGACCTTGTTTATCTTTTTATAGATATATTTTAGGACTTTGTAGGGCTAGGGGTTGAATATATACTTCTATTGTTGTTGCATGTCACCATACATGTTTAATATTATATCAGATTTTTAAGTCATTTTAATCCTTATTAAGAAGATTTAATTAACCTTGTTGAGCCAGTAAACTGTAACGTGTAACAAAACTGAATTTCATAGTATTCATAGAAAACAGATGTGATGTTTAAGTGTTCTGAATACATCAATGTAAATGTAACCCTGATTGATATTTGAAGAATAATTAATGATTTTGAATTAATTGTACTATTATTCATATACTTTAGAAGTTGTAGTACTTTTGTGTTTTAACTATAGTCTCCTTTGCCTCATACTAAATTTTGCGTTGCAATACATTTTGTTGTCATTTTATCATGATATGTATTGATCAGCCTTCAATAAACTACCATTTTACCTTCTAAACTAAATTAATCATTATCATAGTTACTTGCTATAATTTTGCCAAATTGTAGAAAATTAGAATACATTCAGTGAAATGAGTGCATTTACATTAGTTTTCAATTACATTTGTATTAAGTTTATACTTAAGTTTTGAATTAAGACAAAGCTTGTTAAAGCTGCACTCTCACAGATTGAACATTTTGACGACTTTTTTTTATTTTTTGTCTTGGAACGAGCCAATTTATGCGAAAATGTTGTGATATAAGAGTGCTGACAAAAAATCAGATCGCAGATTTTAATAATTATTAAAGTTCAAAATTAAATGTTTTATGCACTTTTCTTAAACCATTTTTAGCCATAAACATTAATTTTTAAACAGAAATACGAAAATATGTGATCTGATCTTTTGTCAGCAGTCTTTTTTCACTGATTTGCAGATATTTACACAAAAATTGGCTCATTCCAAGACAAGAAATAAAATAGTTGTCAAAACAGTAAATCTGTGAGAGTGCAGTTTTAGGATTTAAATATTGTTTTGTAGAGTTTGTTACAGAGATAGTTAATTTATTGTCGTTTGAAAAGGAATTGATTTTGATGTGATTTAACCATGAAAATACCATTGATTTTGAGTTTTAAATGCATTATTCATGGATTCAATCTTTTGACATTGAATTTCAAATTGGTAATTGAAGACAATTAATTCATGTAATATTATCTATGAAGATAAGGCCAAATGAATAAAATATAAATTATTCAACATAAAACTTTTTATTGAGCAGTCATTATGTTTTACACATGAAAATAAATCTAAAAATGAAATTTAATAGTCTTCACAATTTGGATGAATGTATGATGTAAAAAAAACTTTTATGAGTCTTTCATTTTAAATTCTGTTTGACTGATAAAAAATATATTTCAATAATGAAGCAGTTAACATGTTTAATATCTAAGATGACTCAGTCTGTTTACGAAGCAGACAACATGTTTCACATAAAGGTCTACCAGTCTATTAAACCAGGCACATGTACTTCCTGTTTACAGGTCAAGGAAGGAGGCTCGAGAGGAGGAAGAACATGTGTTACGGAAGCGGAAACAGACGCAGGTCGTTAAGCAGACGGAGAACACAAGACTACACGATTTTAGGCGGAAACAGTATGCTGCCATGAGGATACAGAAGGCTTGGAGAAAGTGAGTATTTTTTGGTATATTTTGCTGGCAAGGGTGGAATTTGGTATTAAAAGGTCAAATGTAGACCTGACCAAGGTGGGATTTGGTAAAAATGGGCAACATTAGGCAAAGGTCGGATTTGGTAGAAAATGGCAATCGATGACCGTGCAAAGGTGGAAATTGGTAGAAAATAGCAACTGTTGACCGTGCAAAGGTGGAAATTGGTAGGAAATGGCTGAATAAACCAATGGCTAGGGATGTGCAACACCTAGTGGACTACCGATTGGCTGAATAACTAAATGGCTAGGGGTGAGCAACACCTAGTGGTGTACCGATTGGCTGAAATAATCAAATGGCTAGGGGTGAGCGACACCTAGTGGTCTACCGATTGGCTGAAATAACCAATTGGCTAGGGGTGAGCAACACCTAGTGGTCTACCGATTGGCTGAAATAACCAAATGGCTAGGGGTGAGCAACACCAAGTGGTCTACCGATTGGCTGAAATAACCAAATGGCTAGGGGTGAGCAACACCTAGTGGTCTACCGATTGGCTGAAATAACCAAATGTCTAGGGGTGAGGAACACCTAGTGGTCTACCGATTGGCTGAAATAACCAAATGGCTAGGGGTGAGCAACACCTAGTGGTCTACCGATTGGCTGAAATAACCAATTGGCTAGGGGTGAGCAACACCTAGTGGTCTACCGTTTGGCTGAAATAACCAATTGGCTAGGGGTGAGCAACTCCTAGTGGTGAACTGATTGGCTGAAATAACCAATTGGCTAGGGGTGAGCAACACCTAGTGGTCTACCTATTGGCTGAAATAACCAATTGGCTAGGGGTGAGCAACACCTAGTGGTCTACCGATTGGCTGAAATAACCAAATGGCTAGGGGTGAGCAACACCTAGTGGTCTACCGATTGGCTGAAATAACCAATTGGCTAGGGATGAGCAACACCTAGTGGTGAACCAATTGGCTGAAATAACCAAATGTCTAGGGGTGAGCAACACCTAGTGGACTACAGATTGGCTGAATAACCAAATGGCTAGGGGTGAGCAACACCTAGTGGTCTACTGATTGGCTGAAATAACCAAATGGCTAGGGGTGAGCAACACCTAGTGGTCTACCGATTGGCTGAAATAACCAAATGGCTAGGGGTGAGCAACACCTAGTGGTCTACCGATTGGCTGAAATAACCAAATGGCTAGGGGTGAGCAACACCCAGTGGTGTACCGATTATCTGAAATAACCAAATGGCTAGGGGTGAGCAACACCCAGTGGTGTACCGATTGGCTGAAATAACCAAATGGCTAGGGGTGAGCAACACCTAGTGGTCTACCGATTGGCTGAAATAACCAATTGGCTAGGGATGAGCAACACCTAGTGGTGAACCAATTGGCTGAAATAACCAAATGTCTAGGGGTGAGCAACACCTAGTGGACTACCGATTGGCTGAAATAACCAAGTGGCTAGGGGTGAGCAACACCTAGTGGTCTACCGATTGGCTGAAATAACCAAATGTCTAGGGGTGAGCAACACCTAGTGGACTACCGATTGGCTGAAATAACCAAGTGGCTAGGGGTGAGCAACACCTAGTGGTCTACCGATTGGCTGAAATAACCAATGGCTAGGGGTGAGCAACACCTAGTGGTCTACCGATTGGCTGAAATAACCAAATGGCTAGGGGTGAGCAACACCCAGTGGTGTACCGATTGGCTGAAATAACCAAATGGCTAGGGCTGAGCAACACCCAGTGGTGATCCGATTGGCTGAATAACCAAATGGCTAGGGGTGAGCAACACCTAGTGGTGTACCGATTGGCTGAATAACCAGATGGCTAGGGGTGAGCAACACCTAGTGGTGATCCGATTGGCTGAATAACCAAATGGCTAGGGATGAGCAACACTTAGTGGTGTACCTATTTGGCTGAATAACCCACTTGCTTGAGAACCCTGTAGATAGATGAGTACCCATTTGTTTAAGACTCCAATGGCTAGGAGAGTACACATTAACTAAAGGACCCAATGCTAGGTGTGTACCCATTGGCTTGAGAACCCAATGCTAGGAGAGTACCTATTACTGTAAAAACCCAATGGCTAGAAGAGTACCCATTGGCTTAAGAACCCAATGGCTAGGAGAGTACCCATTGGCTTTAGAACCCAATGGCTAGACGAGTATCCACTGGCTTGAGAACCCATTGCTATGAGTGTACCCATTGGCTTTAGAACCCAATGGCTAGGAGAGTACCCATTGGCTTTAGAACCCAATGGCTAGGAGAGTACCCATTGGCTTTAGAACCCAATGGCTAGGAGAGTACCCATTGGCTTTAGAACCCAATGGCTAGGAGAGTATCCATTGGCTTGAGAACCCAATGGCTAGGAGAGTACCCATTGGCTTTAGAACCCAATGGCTAGGAGAGTACCCATTGGCTTTAGAACCCAATGGCTAGGAGAGTACCCATTGGCTTAAGAACCCAATGGCTAGGAGAGTACCCATTGGCTTTAGAACCCAATGGCTAGGAGAGTACCCATTGGCTTGAGAACCCAATGGCTAGGAGAGTACCCATTGGCTTAAGAACCCAATGGCTAGAAGAGTACCCATTGGCTTTAGAACCCAATGGCTAGGAGAGTACCCATTGGCTTGAGAACCCAATGGCTAGGAGAGTACCCATTGGCTTAAGAACACAATGGCTAGAAGAGTACCCATTGGCTTTAGAACCCAATGCTAGGAGTGTACCCATTGGCTTTAGAACCCAATGGCTAGGAGAGTACCCATTGCTTAAGAACCCAATGGCTAGAAGACTACCCACTGGCTTTAGAACCCAATGGCTAGGAGAGTACCCATTGCTTAAGAACCCAATGGCTAGAAGAGTACCCACTGGCGTTAAAATTGAATGGCTAGAAGAGTACCCACTGGCTTGAGAACCCAATGGCTAGGAGAGTACCCATTGGCTTAAGAACCCAATGCTAGGAGTGTACCCATTGGCTTAAGAACCCAATGCTAGAAGAGTACCCACTGGCTTGAGAACCCAATGGCTAGGAGAGTACCCATTGGCTTGAGAACCCAATGCTAGGAGAGTACCCATTGGCTTAAGAACCCAATGGCTAGAAGAGTACCCACTGGCTTGAGAACCAAATGGCTAGAAGAGTACCCACTGGCTTGAGAACCCAATGGCTAGGAGAGTACCCACTGGCTTGAGAACCCAATGCTAGGAGTGTACCCATTGGCTTTAGAACCCAATGGCTAGGAGAGTACCCATTGGCTTTAGAACCCAATGGCTAGAAGAGTACCCATTGGCTTAAGAACCCAATAGTTAGAAGAGTACCCATTGGCTTAAGAACCCAATGGCTAGAAGAGTACCCATTGGCTTAAGAACCCAATGGCTAGAAGAGTACCCACTGGCTTGAGAACCCAATGGCTAGGAGAGTACCCATTGGCTTAAGAACCCAATGGCTAGGAGTGTACCCACTGGCTTAAGAACCCAATAGCTAGAAGAGTACCCAATGGCTTGAGAACCCAATGGCTAAGAGAGTACAACAGATTGGGTACCCAATGTTTTTAAGAACCCACAAGTTTACCCATTGGGTATGGAACCTAATGGCTAGGGTACACACTACTAAGAGAACTTTGATTTAAAAAGGAAAAATAACATTTTGTCTTAAGAAAGCAATCCTTTTGTAAATACTTGGGGTTTTAAATCCATTGCTACAATAATGGTAACACCCAGGTGTCAAAGTAAACCTTTCCTATGTAAATTAATATACAGGCAGATATTTTATAAATATTTAATCGTTAATGCATTTTATGTTCTAATAAAGGAACAAATAATTAATGGTAAATGAAATCTTTTGAAACCTTTGCTTGACAATCCATTAAATACAGTAGTCTTTTATCCTCAAAAGTTTTCATAATCATTATTTTGAATAGATAGAGAGAATATTTTATGTACATTTAGCCGCTATTTCAACCTGTTAAAGCAATGCGCCATTATGCTGAATGGAAGGTTTCACATATAATGTGACACAAGTGTTTTGGAAGCTTTAAGAAGATATTGTGATTTCAACATGGAGAAAAAACGTTGGATAATATATTTGTTTTATTCTTATTTCTGCATGCTTTATTATTAATATTTTGAGAGATCAGATTTGTAAATAGTTACACAAAAGTTTATTCTAGCATATAAACCAGGGCTGGTATTTATAAAACATCTTAAGTCATTTCTTAACTTAAGTTGAATTCCTAAAATGTTCACAGTCAGATAGAAAGATTAAAAGAATATGATCGTGTTTCAACATGAAAGTGTTTATAGTATATACAATTAATATAAATATGGTATAATATAAGATTGTATTTCGTTATTATATCATAGTAATATGACCAGTGATATACTTTAATCAGCTTGAAAATGATTTATAGCTCTCATTCTCACAGATTTACCATTTTTACAACTTTTTTTTTATTTTTTTGTCTTGGAAAGAGCAATTTTTGCATAAATATCTGCAAACTAATAATATAAGATTGCTGACAAAAAATTAGATCATAGATGTTCATATTTCCTTTCAAAAAATAATGGTTTAGGGCCTAAACTGTTACTAACAGTTTAAGAAAATGCATAAAAGATCAATTTTTGAACTGAAATATAAAAATCTGTGATCTATTTTGTTGTCAGCAGTTTTATTTAACAGGTGTCCATGGATTTTCGCAAAAATTGGCTTGTTCCAAGACAAAAAATAAAAAAAAGTTGTCAAAACGTTTAATCTGTGAGAGTGCAGCTTTAAGTAAGGAATTTACTATGTCTTATGAATTACGACCCAGGGATTCTTAAGATCAGGAATAGTCCTAAAGTCTTGGTTGAGATATTTTTAACTTTGACTATTTTGCAGTTTTAAATATTGTTTTTTGTTGGAAACATTTGCATCAAATAATAGGAAGTACCTTTAAATGAATATAAATGACTATGGAAACAAATTGAAAAGGGATTTTAGGCCTTTAACTATGTTTTTGGCATGAATCTATCATACTTAAGGCTGCACTCTCACAGATTGGACGTTGTGACAACTTTTTGTATTTTTCGTCTTGGAATGAGCCAATTTATGTGAAGATGCATGGAAGCCAGTGATATAAGACTGCTGACAAAAAATCAGATTGCAGATTTTCATATTTAAGTTAAAAAATGATGTTTTATGCATTTTTCTTAATTTAAACCATTAGTAAAGTTTTTAGCCATAAGAAATTAATTTTCGAATGGAAATAAGAACATCTGCAATCTAACCTTTTGTCAGCAGTCTTATTAAATTGCTGGTTTGCAGATATTTACTATGAAAATGCGGAATTGGCTCATTCCAAGACAAAAATAAAAAAGTTGTCAAAACAGAAAGTCTGTGAGAGTGCAGCTTTAAACTCACCCCCAGCTAATTTTTTGAATTGACATTTATCAGTTATTTAGAGTTATGGTATTATGACTATATTCATTTTTGAACTATCAAGTTTACATTGAAGTTCGCAAGTTTATTGGTAAACTTACCACATAACCAGGCTTAATAACTTAATATCCATGTATACCATATTTTCAAGAAAATAATAAGTGATGAATTTTTTTAATATTTATAATTTTTTGTGACACACTTGCATTGCATTGCATGGAATACATGAAGGGATTACTTTAAGTATTGCGTCATTGACTCATTGTCAACTTGCTAGAGATTGCGAGTCTCTTAACTTGGCCTTGGTCATGGTCATTAGATGACCATTATGGATTTTTAGGTCAGTAGATCAAAGGTCAAGGTCTAGGTCATGCTGAACTTTACTAGGAAAATGATTGGCGCTCCCAACAGGCAACACTTTTTATGCCCCCACAAAGTGGCGGCATATAGGGTTGCCCTTGTCCGTACGTACGTCTGTCTGTCTGTCTGTCTGTACGTACGTACGTCCCGAAGATTGTTTCCGATCTAATTCTTGAAAACCGTTTGTCCAATCCTCACCAAACTTTAAACACATGTTTGTGACCATAATATCTTGATCAAGTTCGATAGTCATGGAAATCGCTTTAGTCATTTAGGAGTTACGGCCCTTTTTTGCCAAAAATACTTCAAAAATATATGTTTCCAATCTAATTCTTGAAAAGTATGTGTCCAATGTGGATCCAACAAGTTTTTTCCTGCCTGAATGGCGCCATATAACCTATACAGTCTTGCGATGCCGTAAAACCCAACTCAACTCAACTTATCCTATATGTGCAGATTATCCTGAATAATCATTATGGCTTATTTTCTGTGACAAAAAATCGAAGTGGGGGCATCCGTGTCCTATGGACACATTTCTAGTTTTTGTTGAAGTCTACTTCAGTTACTGGTATATAAAGCATGCAGAAATAGGATGAACATAAAATGGAATTTTAAATATAAGTGAGTAAAAGTGTTTTTCATATCTAAACAAATAATTTTATGGGTGAACACAATTATTGCACAATGTGCTGTTAAATTTCATTGTGGATATTGTTCTGAATAGTTGAGCAAAGAAATTGACCTGAATAATGAAATCTGGAACTAGATAAAAGCCCTCGTTTAGTTTTGTTATTAAAAAAAAAATCAGCATTTCATTATTTAAAAGTAAACACAATCATTGTTATTGTTTGCAGCTGACTTTATTTTTATGCAAAAGCTGTAGTGTAGACTATAACTTGGAAACCATTCAAGGTATTGAAATAAGAGTTACTCCCTACCCCTTTCACTCCTTCGAATAAGTGGGGGTAAATTGCTTGGTACATGTCAGGGTGTTGGTCAGTCCGTTGAGCAAAATCTTTTCCGATGGATAACTAGTGTATGCTTTGGCCTGTGGTCCTCAAACTTGGTATGGAAGTTGGTCATGACCAGCAAATGACCCTTATTGGTTTTATAGTCAGTAGGTCAAAGGTCAGTCTTGGTCTTGGTGACCTTGATCACAAAAAAACTTGTCATTGATAACCAGAGTATGCTTGATCCTACAGTTAATACTTAGAGGTTAATACACAGCGTATGTCGAGGGACATTATGAGCACGAGGGCCAATTTTCACTCAACGGCCCGGCTACGCCGTGTATTAACCTCTTTAATACATACGGTTGATTTTTTTATTTTGCAAGTTTAAAGTTTATCTGCTATCCAAGTGTGCATTCTCATTTCGTTCTAGCTTTACGTAACGATGAGTTAACTCACTCTCAAAATAAATTTACTTTTTATACGCCCATCTTACAATGGCCGTATTATGGGAACACCCATGGCGGGCGGGCGGCGTGCGGCGGGTGGGCGGGCATCTCCACAATGTTGTCCGCTCTCTAACTTGAACATTTCTCATCCAATTTCCACCAAACTTCATGAAAGTGTTTGTTCTTGAAATATCTAGGTCAAGTTCGATAACCAGCCAAATCACTTTAGGCACTCCAGAGTTATGGCCCCCTGAATTTGTCAAAATTGGCCATTTTAGCTTTGTCCGCTCTCTAACTTGATCATTTCTCATCCAATTTCCACCAAACGTCATGAAAGTGTTTGTTGGTGAAATATCTCGGTCAAGTTCAATAACCAGCCAAATCGCTTTAGGCACTCCAGAGTTATGGCCCCCTGAATTTGTCAAAATTGTCCATTTTAGCTTTGTCCGCTCTCTAACTTGAACATTTCTCATCCAATTTCCACCAAACTTCATGAAAGTGTTTGTTGGTGAAATATCTAGGTCAAGTTCGATAACCAGCCTAATCGCTTTAGGCACTCCAGAGTTATGGCCCCCTGAATTTATCAAAATTGGCCATTTTAGCTTTGTCTACTCTCAAACTTGAACAAGTTGTCTTAGAATCCAAGAAATTATTGATGGGCATATTTTGTGAGTGTCACTCTTGTTATTATTTAGTTTTTGAGAGTGGGCAAAACAGGCAAACAACATTTTGTTATCATCCTTAAGTTCCCATACCAGTTTCAATTTATCACCTTGAAAATTCAACAACACGTTTATCCAAATTTTTCTGTACGAATCACTGACATCTGTATGTTCATGTCCGGAATAACTAAATTCAATTCAATAAACATGAACACTTAGCAAGTAGAATGACCGTTTGTACTTAAATAAACCAATACCTCGTATTCTTGATGTCAACATGTATGAACATTTGCAGTTTTTAAAGTAAATTCAATTTTGCCGCTTCCTTTGTTTTTTTTTAAAAATGTCAATGCAGAATAAAACATGCCGCCCTAAGACTAGCATTTCTTCCTAAACTGCGTTTACGTTTGCCTCCCTTTCGGATTATAAAAATAAATATGTAGAGCAATAAATTTTGATTTATTTAGACAAGACATTATTTTACAGTCGCCAAAATTGATTTTAAGGCGAAAATTGAATTCATGTGCGAACGTTCTACGGGTCGCAAAAATATAATTAAAAATCGGCCCAGCCCGCAAAACTGATAATCGCTGTGTCATGCAAATAATCGTGAAATCCCTTAACAAATGTGTTACTATATATAGTAACATATGTATTAATTATGTTTTATCACTAAGTACCTGATAACATGAAATAACAGAATGTTTGACCTTTTCTCTTTTCAGCCACAAGATGCGTTCATTTGCAATTCTTCTAACAGCGAAGCAGGCTGTCAAAAAAATGAGGCTGAAACAAGGTGCCGAGGAATTCCACAAACAGATAGCTGCCGTCACTATACAGCTGGCATGGCGGAAATACATCAGGTAACATGGTCATTGCAAGCTACAATCATTATTTATTGTGTGATTTTTAATTAAGAATTAATTGCATTGATGTGTGTGTTCAAGCTGTACAAACAAAGAAGGACAGCCAGCAAATTCCATGAAGTGCACCAGGTTTTATCCCAATTGGATAATTGTTATAAATTTATTTATTGTCTACACAAGTCATAAACCTTTGAAATGTAAAAGGGGAATTACTCTGGAATTACTAAGGCAATTTTACAAACACTGTCACCAAGTTCCATAACATTTGGTTAATAAATACCTAGAGTCAATAGACACATGTAAACAAAGCCTTATAACAAGTAATTTATGAAAAGGGGCGTAACTCTTGACTTCCTTGGGCGATCTATCTCACAATTGATATTGACCAAGACTTTATGACCACAAAGCTCTTACCAAGTTCCATTATGATTTGATTAATGAAAAAAATCATCAGTGATATTAATTTTGAAAAATGATATTGTTGTAGACCAATATCTGTCATCATGTGATACTGTCTGTGATTTCAGACGGAAGCTGTTACAGTCTCTCTCACCCAACAAGCGCCAGTTACGGATGTGGGACCCAGAACTTGTGGCCATGAAACAGCGGGCCCTCGTCTCACAGATATATGGTATGACATACAAAAGGATCATAAGTATATCTGAGATGTAGCAAATACTTTAGGTTTGTCCATTTTGCAGTGACAAGTGTGGGATAAAGTACAATCCTGTTCGTCCTGTGTTGAATTACTGGAATTTCTCTTTGAGACCCGAAATAATTTGTACAAGCCTTGGGCACAAGGGGCTATTTCAAAAAGAATTCTTGGAGTGTTTTGTACCTGGGAAAGATTATAAACAGTACTCTTGAAACAACCCCCAAGCCTTTGATATTATGGGCTGATTGTGTAAAAATCTTGACTGTGTTTCTCTTACTTTATCAACCATAGAAACTTTATTTACTTTTACCTTGTAAGTTAGCAAATTTTTAACCTTATCTTGCACTGTTACTTGTACCATGCTTTCAACCAGGAGCTTCTTTTCCTACTTTTCCCTACTTTTTGATCAGGCTCCTACTTTTCCCTACTTTTTCTTGAAAAAGCCCTATTATCCGGACTTTTTGGTAAAAATAGTTTGAGAAATAATAGAAAAGTTCTAACTAAATGCATGATTGAAATATTCTAAATCTTGATTTAGACTTCTAATATCCCTAGTTTTCCCTACTTTTATTTTTTTAACCTACAATGTACTTATATCCCTACTTCTTTGTTTTTTGGTTATTTGAAAGCCTGTTGTACTGCAACAAATGAATAACTAGGAAACCAGGAAGGCATTGGTACCTGCTTATGTTGTTTTTCTTTGTTGATAGAGTCTAAAGGCTTCCATTTCTTATCATGTTATGTTATAGCTGAGCCGATTAATGCCCGCCATTCTGTGACATCAACATGTACCACCTCTGAAGCAAAAACCATCACTCTGCCTATAATAGTACTCCAGTTTTTCCCCTGGATTAATTCCTCTTTATTGTGTTATAGGTGAACAGATAGATGCCCCATTCTGGCATCCCAACATGTATCGACCACAGCGGCCGTACTGGACAAAACTGGCGCCATCCTCCGCAGGTATGAATTATTATTATTTATTTTTAGTTAATTAAACTTTACAGCAGGCTGCGACATTGGCATCCAAACTGAGCATATAAAGAAAACAAACTTTTCGCTTACTTTGTTTGTAATTTTTTTTTATTTAGCTTGAATGTTTGTCAAAGAAAAAAGGTAGAGATGCCATGATAGCATTTGTGTTTTCGTCTCCAATGCAAAACTTTCACCTTTGCCATAGCTCATAAAAAATTTAAGATATTGGAATGAAACATGTGTATCAAGGCCAATAACTCAGTTTTAAAAATTGTCTAGTAATTCCCCTTTTTTGCCAAAAAAAAAAATAGATGAGCGTACTGTGCACAATCCTTGGTGCTCTTGTTTCAAGTTCCACTTGAGCGATTTTTCACGTATTTTTTTTAATAAATGTGACAAATGATGTATTAAATAGAATGATTTTGAAAACCATTTTTAGACAGTGAGCGTAGAGGTATGGTATTTTGACATTGCAAATTTGGTGAAATAGGCTATATGAAGCTATGCTATATCTGGTTTTCAATGTTGTATTGTTTTATTATAATATAAGATGTGATTGAATTAACCATATGTAATAATAATTATTTTACTGCTAAAATAAATGGTTTTAAGTTAATGCTTTTTAAGTACCTTAACATTCTTAATGATGTATGTTGCTAGATGCTTATATTTTTAATTTACCATTTAAACATCATATTTGAATTGCTTTGCTAATCTGTTTCTGCTCTTTTGATAACAAACTTAATTAATCATAAACTGTAACTCAAACAAGCTAAAAAGTTTCCATAATCCTAGAATTTGTGCAAGTGTACCTCAAATATGTGTCTCATCATTGTAGTTTTGGACAAAATGAGATATTAACATATGACCTTAGTTGAACTTTTACCATTATAGTTTGGTTTCTATGCCCCTAAAGGAGGTCATATGGTAGTCAAACTGTTCGCCCAGGTGTCCGTCCATTACTTACCTGTTTCAAGTATTACTTGCTTAATTTTATTAGGATTTTGATCAAACTTCCCAAAAATGTACAGCTGCATGGGATTTTTTTTCTGTATAGCATTCATGATCTTGCCTCAAACCTCAAGGTCACCCTTAGAGGTCAATTGGCTATCACTCTGACAAGATCAAATCGAGCAAATCGGTCATGTTCCTGTAATCATACTTTTATTCATGTTAGGGCTTCTGGCTGGGAACCAAACATCTTGTGATGGGACACATGAGTTAACTAATAACATAAACTAGATGTACTGCTTTGTTAATCCATGTACATGTACTTAATGCTAATAATACTTAACTATGTGTGTGTGTTCTTGCCAGCGTTGTCCTACAACTTTGCCATAGACCAGTACCACCCCCTGGTGGCAAAGAAAGGCTGCCTGCCGTCCCCATTCCTGGACGAGCGTGGACATCCAAAGGAATTTCTCTGGCAGATGATTGATGAGGATGAATTACAAGGTTGACATGATGATCCCCCACTTAGCACCTTCTTAATCCCTCCCCCTCACCTCTTGCCCCTCACCCCTGAGAGTTTTCTCATTTCCCTATACACTTCTGAGAGTTTCACAATTATCTCCCTTTGTAGTACTTTTCACTGACAAGATAACCTGCCTTTTGTAGAATTTCATAATTACCTCACTTTCTTGTTCAAAATTCCACAATTATCTCCCCTAGCTTTGTACTTGATACATTAACCACTCATTCGTTCCATATGAATGATTTAAATCCCTAGATAGAAGCATTTAACCATACATGGACAAGTTTTGCAAGGTTCACAAGATTAATTGCTCCTGAATTGTCTTACTAAATTATATAGAATTTCACTATTACCTCCCTTTATGCAAGCTTTTCACCATACCATGTGTTGCAGGATTTACAAAATATATAAGTCTGACCCTGAGTTCCTCCCCTTTTGTAAAATTCAACAATTCTTCTTTTGAATTTGCTTCTCACATTAAAAAAA
This sequence comes from Mya arenaria, assembly GCF_026914265.1. NCBI lineage: Eukaryota > Metazoa > Mollusca > Bivalvia > Myida > Myidae > Mya > Mya arenaria. The sequence goes on from NC_069128.1 coordinate 62,813,388, forward strand.
ATTAATGTGTTTAAGCCTTAGCATTACCTCCCTTGTGAATTATGTTAGGATTATCTCCCTTTCTGATATGGCAGCTTCTTACTTTATATGACTCACCAGATTACAGATTTGCTTGATAATCATGACCTGTTTCCCCTGCTTTTGTGTGCACAGTTTTTATAATTATTTTCATAGTAGCAATTGATATGATGCTTTACTCAATGTGAGTACCACCTACTGATGATTGCCTTCTTTCTACGTATTTGGTCCAAGTCCTCATGCATTTTCTTTGACCAGCATATTCATGTGGCAAGTAAATCTCTCCATTGGTTAAGCAGTTAAGAATACTTATATCAGGATGGCTCGGTGTCAATTCTCTTGACATTGCCTTCACTACAAGTTATACAGGATAACTCATCCCTGGTCACCTTTCTAGTTCATTCCAACTATGTTGCTTAGCATTATGCATTGCAAATTAATACTAACATATTATTCAGGGATCTCAAATTCAGGATGAATCCACAAATCAGGCAGAAGACCTTTGAACTTTAAACAATTCCATCTAAAACAGAAGAAAGTACCTTGAAATGACTATAAGTGACTTTGGAAACAAATTCAAAAGAGGTCTTAAGCCCATTATCCTGCTTTGGGCATGATTCCCTCATACCCCTGGCTATTTTTCAGGATCAACATTTATCCGCTGTTAGAACCCATGATTATATGGTTAATATGCTATTGCCTTGCATTAAAGTAATGAGTTTTTTAACACTAAATTATTGACTGTTTTTTATACAAACTAATTACTGCACAGTTGATAATGTATTGCTAATTTGTTCATATGTTTGTGAAAAAAACTTTCTACAAACAAATAGTTCTTGTCTTGGCAAATCTATTTACAGATTGATTGTAGGAATCCTATATAATATATAAGTTTATGAATTACGTTTCATAGTATGAATTCATTGAATTTATTACAGTTAAAGACATATTTTTTTTTGTTTTGTTTCATATAATGAAAAAAGTGACTGTAACTTTATTTTAATTAACAGATGATAAGCTATAAAAATATTCTGTAACATTATTAAAACTTTTGATTTTCCCGCTAAATTATTTTTGTCATATTCTAAATAAATTATAACATACTAACATGATCGATTGTTTGTATAATTGAAGGGTCTGAAGGTAAGATAATGGGTTTGAGTACTGAAGTTTCGAATGATGTTTTTTTACTGGGAATGCATCTATCAATGGTAAACAGGTCCTTTCCAAACTGTCTTATCCCAATAAAAGTCCAGTGTGTTGGTGGCGGCATTTGTGTTAATGGACAAAACTTTTAACTTTGACAATAGCCTAGGAACAGTTCGAGGGGTGAATGCGAAAAGGTTTTAATTGACATAAAATAAAGAAGCAGATAGAACCTTTTCGCTTTCACCCCTCGAGTTGTAGTTTGTTAAATTTTGACTGGGTAAATATTGTATCAAATATTTTTTTTTTGTCTGTAGTGTAAATGTTATCATAGTTTAAAAGGTCAGGTTATTGTCAACTTTGGCAATAACTAAAAAACTTTTAGAGGGACTAGACACCAGATGATACAATTGCAAGAAAAAAAGAAAATTGTCAAAAACTTACAAAAAATTAGTATTGTTGTGTACGTTGCACTGAATCTTACCATCAGAACGACACATGTATCTTTCGCAGTTTTTATGTATTTTTCCAATTTGAAATGTACTGGGTTTGGTTACCATGTCAATCTCAGTGAATTTAAAAATTGAGTCGGAATATGTATCTGTACTAAACACATGACTTTCACATACTTAATATACACACTTGGAAATCATTATGCGTTTTTTTTTAAACAGGTATATTCAGCTAAGACAGCAACAAAATATTCTTTGAATCATGTAAAGAGGTGTATTAGTGGCCTCATACCATCTCGAATTGACAATTATAGGCTTGATTTGAGTAAATACTTTATTTGCCAATTTTTGCGACCAACTTGTGTCTAGTCCCTTTAGATTCTATCACCAATGCCAACAGAACCCTTATGAAGTAAGATACTCTTGCTTTGATTAATGTAAAGTAATGCCTCTTGATTGGCTTACAACTATAGATGTAACGATTGGCAAGGCTTGCAGTGCTATGATTTTATGTTGTTTGTGGTTATGCTGTTTGAGGGTCTGGGCTGGTTTTCATAAAACATCCTAAGTCATTTCTTAACCCTTAAGCTGCTGATGGCAATTTTAAAGGCTTTGCAAACAGCTTGGAACCAGACCAGAGGCCGAGTAACTCGGCGCCTGGTCAGGTTCCAAGCTGTTTGCCACTCAGTCAATATATCCCCAAAGTTTTAAGTAAATTGAAAGAAATTTAGAATAAACCAGACGACATTTTTGAGCAGACGACAATTTACCCAGCATGCAAAGGGTTAAGTTAAGTCGAGTTTTTTCTAATTTTTGTAGTCAAATTAAAAGAAAAAAGTAAATGATTTGATAATAAGAGTATGTTGATTGAAGCTAAACTCATAAAACGATACAGTCCACCCAGCATAAATTTCCTTTTGTACATAGCCAGTATCACATGAATCATCTCAATATTGCTTTCCAATAACTATACAAGATAACACAGCATTAAAGCCTGATTTGTTATTTGACGATGAACAGAATTTGCTATTTCGAGACTCGAGTCTTAAACTCAGACTCAATACATCAGGGAATACAGCCACTGGTTAGTTCTATGATTTTAGCTCCTACCATCAAGCCACTGTGGTCTGGTGGTAGAGTATGACATGAAGTAACCTGTTTGAAGAAGAAGGTGTAATTTAAATGATGCCCAATCGGATTAAGACTGATCTAATAATTACCTACCTTGTTCAACTATTAAAGCTGCACTCTCACAGTTTTTACAATGTTTTTTTATTTTTTTGGAACAAGCAAATTTTTGCGAAAATGCATGGAAACCAGTGATTAAAGACTGTTGAAAAAAATCAGATTGCAGGTTTTCATATCTATGTTAAAAAAATGATGTTTTATGCATTTTTAGCTCGACTATTCGAAGAATAAGGAGAGCTATACTACTCACCCTGGCGTCGGCGGTAGCGTCGGCGTCCGCGTTGGCGTCACACCTTGGTTAAGGTTTTGCATGTAAGCACCTTTAAGTCATTATCTCAGTAAATACATCAGTTATTGCATTTAAACTTTGGATATGTATTCCCAACTATCTTACATACTAAATTAATGAAGTTAGATGACAATTATTTGAATATAATGCAAATAATAGGCCTTTATTATTCGACTTAGAAATTCTGGTTAAGGTTTTGCGTGTAAGCACACATAGGTTAATATCTCAGCAACTACTTGAGGTATTGCATTGATACTTGATACAATGGTACTCAACCATCCAACCTACTGAATTAACCAAGTAAGATAACTCTAGTTTGCATTTAATGCAAATAATTGCCCTTTATTATTTGACTTAGAAATTCTGGTTAAGGTTTTGCGTGTAAGCACACATAGGTTAATATCTCAGCAACTACTTGAGGTATTGCATTGATACTTGATACAATGGTACTCAACCATCCAACATACTAAATTAACCAAGTTAGATAACTCTAGTTTGCATTTAATGCAAATAATTGCCCTTTATTATTCGACTTAGAAATTCTGGTTAAGGTTTTGCGTGTAAGCACACATAGGTTAATATCTCAGCAACTACTTGAGGTATTGCATTGATACTTGATACAATGGTACTCAACCATCCAACCTACTAAATTAACCAAGTAAGATAACTCTAGTTTGCATTTAATGCAAATAATTGCCCTTTATTATTTGACTTAGAAATTCTGGTTAAGGTTTTGCGTGTAAGCACACATAGGTTAATATCTCAGCAACTACTAGAGGTATTGCATTGATACTTGATACAATGGTACTCAACCATCCAACCTACTAAATTAACCAAGTTAGATAACTCTAGTTTGCATTTAATGCAAATAATTGCCCTTTATTATTCGACTTAGAAATTCTGGTTAAGGTTTTGCGTGTAAGCACACATAGGTTAATATCTCAGCAACTACTTGAGTTATTGTATTGATACTTGATACAATGGTACTCAACCATCCAACCTACTAAATTAACCAAGTTAGATAACTCTAGTTTGCATTTAATGCAAAATAATTGCCCTTTATTATTCGACTTAGAAATTCTGGTTAAGGTTTTGCATGTTACCACATTTAAGTCAATATCTCAGCAAATATATCAAGTATTGCATTGAAACATTAGATTTGTATTCCCAGATAACACTTTTTTGAATATAATGCAAATTATGGGCCTTTATTATTTGACTTAGAAATTCTGGTGAAGGTTTTGCATGTAAGCACACATAGGTTAATATCTCAGCTATTACTTGATGGATTGCATTGATACTTTATACAATGGTACTCAACCATCTAATTAAATAACCAAGTAAGATAACTCCAGTTTGCATTAAATTAAAATAATGGCCCCTTTTTTATTCGACATAGAAATTCTGGTTAAGGTTTTGCATGTAACCACTTTTAAGTCAATACCTCAGCGAATACGTCATGTATTGCATTGAAAATTTACACACAGGCTCCCATCTATTTAACCTTCTTATTTAATCAAGTAAGATAACTCTATCTTTTATAATATATAATTTTTGCCCCTTTATTGTGCGACTTATAATTTCTGGTTAAGGTCTTGCATGTTAGCACCCATAGGATAATATCTCAGCAACTATTTGATGTATTGCATTGAGACTTTATACAATGGTATTCAACCACCCAACTTAATTGAATAACCAAGTTAGATAACTGTATTTTGCAAATAATGGCCCTTTATTATTAGACTTAGAAATTCTCGTTAATATTTTGCATGTAACCACATTTTTGTTTATATCTCAGAACACCATGTATTGCATTGAAATCTAATCTAACATGAATGTTTCGCCAAAACTTTTCAATCCTTACATTGAAAAGCGGCGGAATAGTCGAGCGCGCTGTCTCTGTGACAGCTCTTGTTCTTATAGTGTTAGTAAAGCTCTTAGCCATAAATCATTTATTTTCAAATGTGAATTTGAAATTTTGCGTCCTTCTCAGCATCATGTCTCAGAATCAGCTGATTAGGGCATTAAAGGGAATGTACTCCATATGTCTCCAATTTATTGATTAAATAGCAAAAAAAGAAAGAAAATTGTCGAAAACTGACATAAACTTGGCATTGATGTGTACATTGCATTGAAACTTACTATATGAAGTACCACATAGTTTACATTTTATTAAAGTTTAGCAGTTATTTCGTATTTTTCCATAAAAAAAGATTACAGGGTATGTCTACCAGGTAGAATTTTTTTATGCGTGATTGGCTAGTCGGTGTTATCACATAATATTACCAAGGTAGGTTTATAGCTTAATTATGTCTTCCATTTAGAGTAAGCCATCTTAGCTCAGTAGATACGACGCTTGACTGCAATTTTGGCGACACGGATTCGAACCCGGTCTCTGACACATTTTTTTTTTTACATTTTGGTACTTTTTTTTACAAGTATGATATCAAAGCGTGACACATTCTATCAGATAATTCTCCTGAGATTCGTTAAAGAAAAAAACTTTTTTTGGTGCCAATCTGGTGTACAGTCCCTTTAATGCCTTCAATTAAGTCATATTAGATCACGCATAATAGAACAAATCTCATATGTTTGGTAAAACTGCCCAAAAGATCATTTTTTCTTAAAGCGTAGGTAATGTTTTTAGCCACAAAACAGCACTTTTCTGGAACTTAAATATGATAAATTGCGATCTGATCTTTCGTCACTTCTTTCCAGACATTTTTGCAAAAATTTGCTCATAATCAAAGACAAAAAAATGAATAAAAACGTTTGTCAATACAATGAATCTGTGAGAGTGCAGCTTTAACATTAAAATCTGGCCCCTACAAGTAATAGTTTATATGCATGGTAAAATATATTTCAATATCTTTAATTCCGAAGACTGTGCTATTCTCGGATACGTTTTTATCACAGCTAGGAGACTTATGGTTATGGTAAAAATGAAAATATATCTTCAATATTTTCCTCCTTTACGTGTAATTACTTTTTAGAAAATATTGTAGGTCAGCCTTCAAGTGCGACTAGGAAAAAAGTAAGACAATGCTAGCTTATTGCATGGCTAACAAAACTCATTCTTAGTACATGTAGTTTGTGAGAACATATTTAACGATATCATGGGGCAAATTGTTCGGAACTTTAATTAGTTAACAATTTGATTAACAAAATTTTTGTTAACTTTTAAACATGAAATATTTGATGTTGTGCTTACATATTGATATATAAACAAGTTTAGCTTCTACAGTTGTCACAAATCTAGGTATAAATACACAGGGGTGGGGGTGAGTGTGTAAGCTTATTTATACTCGCACTTGGGCCTTGCCGATTCGGAGTGCTCCGTTAAGATTTTAAGTCATTTTAGGTTTTTCTGAGCATAGTGCACAGACAGAATGTAACCCTTGTTAGAGCTACCCTGGTTCTTTAACATGCACCAGTGTATAGCACTGTCACACAGGACACCCATTTAACGTCCCTCGCGGAAGACGATTAGTATTTTTTAGTGACGCCAAGGGGAATCGAACCTGCGACCCCTGGATTGATAGTTAAGTTTGTTACCCCTAGACCTTGGATTCGCCACATACACAGGGGTGGTATTCAATATTGGATCTAAGAATGATGTAGCTAATCGGATTACTTGATATAAATAACTGACCAATAGAGTGAATGAAGTCAATGATGCATGACTATAAAATTGGCTTAAGTTGAATTTTTAATACCACCCCCAATCACAAGCGCATCTATTAAACTTAGAGACAAATAGTGATTTGTGAGTTGACATTCAGAGGTGACATTGAAAATGTTTTTAAACTTTAACACAGTTCTGTAAAATCAGCTCATCGTTATTATATCAACTACAAATTAATAACTTTGAAACTAAATGGTAATTCTTGATAGTTTGTATGTTTGATTGATTCTTTGTATTATGCTATTTTAATTACATGATGTGATTATTACATGTTTTGGCATACTTAAAACTTATTTCAGGCTTAAAGAAATAACACAAAATATTAAAATATATCATTGCTTTAACTGTTCGTTTACCTTGATTTATCATAAATTATCGTAACACAGTAAAAACTATATAACTAATTAAATAAAGCCAATTAAATGTTAACTATATAACTAGTTTTCTACTAAAACGTTGTAAACATTATTGCTAGATTTCTATTGCTTGTTTTCAACAAGTTGTTTTTATGTTTTTTTACAACATTTAGTACAAGATATTAAAATATGAAACATAACTTACATTTATATTTCTTAAAATAGTATTAAGTGTTTTGTTCACAGAAATCCTATCAATGTATAGAAAAAATAATGTGTAAGTTTTGAACCTAATTTATAATGTACAAACGATCTTTTATGTTTTACAGGTCAGCTGAGCCTGGTGAAGCTTGAAAGTCAGTCACAGTCACGTAACTACTCCTATAACATGAACAGATAGGTAACCAAGGAAACACACAACCTTCTGTTGCCATGGAAATGTAAAACATTCGGTTACCTTGGTTATAATCATCCTTCCGTCACCATGAACACAGCCTGCCTTCTGCAAGAATGACCAATCTTCTGTTGCCAGGGAAATGTAATACATTCTGTTACCTTGGATACAATCATCCTTCTGTCACTGTGAACACAGCCTGCCTTTCGTAAGAATGACCAACCTCCTGTTGCAGTGGAAACAAACTTTCTGTTGCCATGGAAAAAAACAACATTTAGTTGTCATGGATACGATCAACCTTCTGTAATCATGGAAACAATCAACTTTCTCTTGCAATGAAAAAGACCAGTCTTCTGTTGCCGCGGAAAAAAACACTTCTGTTGCTATGGAAATGACCAACCTTCTGTCATCATGAAAACATTCAACTCCTATTGTCATGGAAACAATCAAACTTATGTCGTCATGCAAATTACCAATCTTTTATTGGCCTTCTGTTAAAGGAAATAGATTGTCTGAAGACAGAACTGTTTTTCTCCCACCTCAGATAAGTAGATCCAATAATTTAACCATGCTAGATATTCTTATCTTGCCCCCGGGCGAAGATAAAATGCCCATATGGAACTCCTTTTTAATTGTCACCACATTGTAATTACCTCCCTTGTTGAAGACTGTCGTCAGTAGCATCAAAGAAATTTCTCTTATGGTAATATTTAGATCGCTAATTAATTATTTCTCTCTTCAAATGTCACCATAAAACAGTTTTCACGCACCATTCAATAAATAATGCTCACTCTCCTTAGAACTATTTAAAAAGACCGATTTGACTATTAACATTAACTGGATCACTGCGCACGTATCCATGAAGACCACGTGCTATCGCATATCCATACGCAATTATTTTCACTAAGCACAAATAAGTTCCAGCAAAAAATACATTTTTACTTAATTTTGTTTAACTTAGGTGGGAGAAAAAGCATCTACCATAGCCGCTCGTGTAAGATAGGTTCATCCCGACCCTCGCGCAGGGTGTTTTGCGGAAACTCGGTAAACCTCGTTTCTGCAAAATACCCTACGCTTCTATCTATCTTACACTCTCGGCCATGGAAGATACTTATAGTCTGTGTTTAAGTTAGAGATCTGTAGCAGCTTGTTTCCATACAGTTACTCCTTAGCAAAGTGTATTCACAAGCATGTATGTGTGATTTGTTAATATGTTATTTATGCAATTTGTGTGTAATCAATTAAAAACAATTAGTTTTATGTTTGTCATAAATTGTATAACCACACAACAATAGTATTAGATTTCTATCATGGCAGCCATACTTGCTGAGGAACAATATTTGTGTAATTGTTTCCATGGTTACAATTGTATAAGAATGTGTGGGTATAATTTAAAGAATTTACTTGAGTGCTCATTTTCTTAGATTGGAAACTTAAACAATACATCAGCTTTATGATTCATTGTTTAAATTGTCTTAAATGTCTAGTGTGTTTATGTTTGTTTAAGGGAAGAACAAATAAAAGGTTTTTCATTGTGTAGTTGCATTGTCTTATGATAAAGTGTTTTACACATGTTTCTATACATGTACATGCACATTTAGCTATGCGTTTTGATATTGACTTTACCTCCATCCATACATTTGACTGTGATAGCTTTCTTGTCATTGTCCATATGTATCATTTCTACAACTATGTTATGGTTAAAGGTTATTACTATCCATTTACCAATATGAATAGGGTCCCACAATGATATAGATTATAAGTCTTAAGATCGTAAAGTTGTAGGCGTAACTCTTTTTTTGGTGTGAACTGCGTTGCAATGAAATCATTCGAAAACATTGATTGCATAAATTCTTCCAGCTGTTTACAGCTGTACCCTATCACTCTTAGCGTAAGCACGGACCTATAAAGCATGGATTGGCAACTGCCCCATATCGGTGAAACGATAAGAAATAATAATTTACCCACAATCCTTAGCGCGCGCTCGGCAAATATCGAAAAATTCCGCCGAATCTCCGATTGGTGATTAACGGCGATCTTCGGTTATTTCCGCAAACTCTGCTAATAATGCCTTGTTCGTTATAGATTTAATTAATATTAATAACTGTGATTTTAATCAGATTCCATTGGACTATTATCAACTGAAATAAAAATACCACGCATTTAAGTCAATTTTAATTAATGTTTTCCTACATGTATATATTCGGCCGTATATATTTTATACACGGTAAGATCTCGGAATGAAATCCCGCTGCACGCGTGAGTTTGAGATTATCGCATTAACACAGATGAGAGTTGCCAATCCATGCTTTATAGGTCCATGGCGTAAGGTTTATGACTTAAAAATCTTATTGAGATTATAGCAGGTGTATGTACTTAGTCCAATTATTTGGTAAATGGGTCCTTATAACTTTTTACCATAACAGTTTAGTGTTTAATGTTATATTTTGTCTACTACACAGCCCCCCGATTTAAATCAATAATGGCTTGATGCTGATTTACCAAAATAAATGAATGTCATATTTGAAGAACACTGTCATCTGATTGGACAAAATATAATTTTGGACACTAACATCGTTAAGTTTATCACGTTCATATGCAAAAGACCAACCTAGTGTATTTTAATGTTTGTTTAAGATAAGGGTATAAAATCTCTTGTCTAGTTCTAAGCTCAACTTGTTGAGTTGAATCAACACATGTGATTCTTTTGCGACTTCAGTACAATGAAAACTGAAAATTAGTTATTGTAGGAAAAGTAGCGAAAAATCTGTTTTCATTTTAAAAGTGTGTTTACCATACAAAAAGAGGTTTCTGTTATGATAAATAAACTGGTAAGATATGTTTATGAACTGTAGGCTGTTTGCTAGTAGGGGAGCATTTTACACTGTTGAACTGTATACTTGAGCGAGGTGTTAACATCATGAAATCTTTCTTTAATTTGGCCTGAATATGTTATATGTATAGGGGTGGAGGAAGCTGTAGGGGTGTCCCTTGCCATTGGAAATATTTGAAAACCATAGTTACAAAAGAGTGTTTTGAACATTAACATTCAGTTAAATTACGAAAACAAAACTACCAAATAACCAGTGAATAGTTACATGTATATAAAGTATACCCCCCTCCCTCCTCCCTAGCGGTCAATTTTTATTCCTGATTTTGATTAATAAGCATATGCCATTTCACAGGAGCCAAATTCAATTTGTACACTCGGGCGTATTGTAGTTTGCTTGGATTTCCCCCTGGTTTTATTATGTAAGACTATTTTCTACATAACCTAATGCAAATGTTTTACATGTATACATCAAGAAAGATGTCAACATCTTTTAAATTGAAACATGCTTTCAATAGTTAGCATAATTTTAGGAATTTACTTAGTTAATATATTTTTTATTGCATACTACATGTATTAATGTTGTTATATCTGTTATCTGTGATACAAAATATCTTGCATTGTGTGTTTTAGTCATAGATTATGAATTATTGATTAACTATTAAAGAAAATTCAAAGAAGTACTGAAATAACAGTGTGTTGTTTTTCATGTTGACCGTTCTAGCTTTTTTGCCCAATTTCAAGTTCAGAATGTGCATATTGTTAAGGGATTTTTTTACTTTTAAATGTTACCTCAGCTGGTCAAAAACAAAGCCATGTGCTGTCTTTTGTAAACCAGGTGAAGCGATGATCATGTGATTTCTGAGTGTAGTTTATTTGGTATTTCTGAAGTAATTGTGATATTATTGTGAATGAAGAACTGTCCATTACTTTCAATGTTTAACTTTTATTACAGTAACACACATAAACATGCTGCAAAGTCTTCAAAAATCATGATGAAGGCTTAGCACAAAACAAACGTGACTCTTACGAGGTACAACCATTTGCACTGAGCCCTCAATATGGAGTTAAGTGTATGTTGTTAGGCCACACATTGAGTTTAACCATGCATTTCAATTTTGATGGATATACAATGTGTGTGGAAATGTCTCTGATCTTAAGCACTGTAAATGACTACTTCTAAGAGATCTGCAGGTAGATAATGCATATAAAACTACAAAGCAACGACAAACATACTATAATCTTGTTTGATGTCGCAATGTTTAACATTTTGGCTTTACATACTGACCAAGGGTCAAGACTGTTGTCTTCTTAAATGACACTAGGGTCAATAATGTTGTATTTTAATGCCACAAGGATCAACAGTGTGGTCCTATTAAATAACACAAGGGTCAACACTCGTCTTATCGAATGACACTAGGGTGAAGACTGGTCTTGTTAAATGACATTAGGGTCAATAAAATTGGCTTGTTTAATCGAACAAGGATCAATACTATGGTCTTGTTTAATGATACAATAATACTGTGGTCTTGTTTAATGATACAATAATAATACTATGATCTTGTTTAATGATACAATAATAATACTGTGGTCTTGTTTAATGATACAATAATAATACTGTGGTCTTGTTTAATGATACAATAATAATACTATGATCTTGTTTAATGATACAATAATAATACTATGATCTTGTTTAATGATACAAAAATAACACTGTGGTCTTGTTTAATGATACAAAAAACCCACTGTGGTCTTGTTTAATGATACAAGGATCAACACTGTGGTCTTGTTTAATGACACAAGGATCAACACTGTGGTCTTGTTTAATGACACAAGGATCAACACTGTGGTCTTGTTTAATGACACAAGGATCAACACTGTGGTCTTGTTTAATGACACTAGGGCCAATAAAATGGCTTGTTTAATGGAACAAGGATCAATACTCAGTTCTTGTGTAATTGCACTCGGATCAACACTGGTCTTGTTTAATGATACAAAGGTAAACTTAAGGTCTTGTTTAATGCCACTGTCCCTGTGTTATGACACTTGGGTCAAGAATGTTGTCTTGGTAAATACCACTAGGGTAAAACCTGTTGTCTTGGTAAATGCCACAAGCATCAATACAGTCCTCGTTTAATGACACTAGGGTCAATATTGTTGTATTGTTTAATCACACTAGGGTCCATTTTGTCCTTGTTTAATGATAATACCTTAGCAAAACAGTTGTCCTGTTAAATGAAACCAGGGTCATGATTGCTGTATTGTTTAATAATTCACGGGTCAACACTATTGTTTTGTTGAATGACATATGGGTCTATACCGTGGTCTTCTTTAATGACAGTGTTTTCTTTTTAATTATGATCAACACTGTGCTTTTTAAAAATGACACCAGTATCTAAAATAGTCTTGTTTAAGGACACAATGATGAATAGGTTAGGACAATGATCAAATCTATGGTCTTGTGTAATGGCACAAGTATCAATTCAGCTGTCCCGTTTGGTCACACTTATATAACTAGTATATTTGTTTTCATGAAAAAGGTATAATGACAACCTTCGTATATTTGAAGTGTAAACAGATGTGCATGGGCCGGGAATCGAATCCGGGCCGCCCGCGTGGCAGGCGAGCATTCTACCACTATCAATGCGTTTAAATCATACGTTAACGTCAATAACGTATGTGCCAAAAGGCATGTTTTCGACCGTTCTGTCAATTATGCAAAATTTAATTATTATCCATCATTGTTTCAACGTTTTAGACAAAAGACAAAAAGACAAAACCCAGTATGTAAAGCGACAGTATGATGCAGTAAATATAATTAATTGATATAACTTATGCATAAACATAGCACTCACGTCCAAAGTTCTTGAAACATTTAAGCTCCTTATAACATAATTAGGCTTAGCCCACTATATTTTTTATACTATAAAGTGTTTAATCTTTACATTCTTAAGCGTTTTTGGACTGAAACTTTATGTAACGAAATAATCTTTATGATAACACAAACCTATAAACCAGGGACCGTATTTAAAAAGCGAGGTTAATATGGCCTTGATTATAATCAAGGTAAAGTATTTTCTGATATGAAGATTGAGTAAGAGATTTGGTTTAATGAAATAAGTTACGACGCTTAAGAACTTTTGAGAAATTACAAACGTAGTATTCATACATTTAAACTTGAACTTATTTATTTTACAAAGATTGTGAAACTAGTTGTTACAACATTATGTAAATAACTCTCGATGGGATAAACCGGAGTACTGGAGGAAACCCACTTGTCCGGCTTGGTGACCACAAACCAAACATCACATGCACCCAGTTTCGTAACTATTTGTGCAAACCATGAACACCAGGCTCTGATATCATATAAATTACTCAGGTCAAATCTCAATCTAAACTCATTTTACTACATAAATCTAGCAATTCTAAAACAACCCATATTTTCTGCTTGAATGCGATAAACATTGTTTTGCCAACAACACACTTATTCTGAAGTAAAAAGTATTTGAGTAATTGTCTAAAACAGTTGACATTTTTTTAACGTATATTGTTTTCTTCGGAATCATGAACACAATTTCTTATCTTTCTTTGAGAGAATGTGCCTTTAAAAAGTGTTAACCATAAACGGTTTATAGCAACTTTTGATCTCACGTAGTTAAAGTAGTTGAGATTGAAATTAACTTATATATAATAAGTGTTTTCATGATATTTAGTCAAAATTGTGTGGCTGATTTATTTCTTCACCAATCTTAGAACGTGAAGAAACTCACCCCGTCAAAAACAGTGAGTAGACCGATTCAAACGGTTTCTTACGAAAGCTCCGCTGGTAATTGTCTGCCAAATCTGTTTTTGTTATTTTTAACAAAACAAAACAGATATTAACATTGTGACGGTACGACTGGGTTGCTAAACGGCATATTAATACGATCGGATGATGATATATACCAAGTTTAATCTTTAAAATCCTGCAGTAAGTGCAGAAATGGCACGGACCGGAGACGAATCTCTCCAGTAAGCAGTCCAGGACATATGAACCCTTTAATTTGCCACAGAATAAGAAACTAGCATTTAAGAAAATGGTCGCTGGGTTATAACTGCAAGAGAAAATAAATATACTGTATTCCAAAAATAATTTGTTTATTAGAAACCACACACATACATATGGATCAACGCTTAGGTACAATACAAAAGCGATTAGCTAATGGCTGGCATGTAACAATACAACAATGAATAAAGCTAACACAAATTATTACCAAAAAATGGACAATACATTAACTTGCAAATGACATAGATGATATACAATTATAAATGTATTCAAAGGATTATAGTTAATATATTGGAAAACACGTTCACAATGCCTTATTTCACTTTGATAGACAGCGCAGGTGTTTTCAAATGAATAAACTTTAATCATGGCGGATAAGTGATCAGATTTTTTTTTAAATTAAATCAAATGCATGCATTAAACAAAGTAATAATTAGATAATTCGAACCTCAGAAATACGTTTGAGGAAGTGATGTTGACACTTATAATACTGCGATGCTAATTTTGAAGTGAAAACAAATATATATATTTCGATAATCAAAACAATCATGTCATTTATTATTCATAGTCGTGCATTCAATTGCTAGATCAAGTTTTGAAATATTGATTTTTTTTAATGTAGGAATATAGTTTATAAATTGACAGACTTGACTCCCTCAATTTTGTGCAATTCACATATTTGAATACTCGTACAAACATCAGTTAATTACAAGATTCAAAATTCCAGATTCAACACATTTATTCAGTAATTTGAACACAAACGTGTTCCTCATTACACGATCAAAATATTTATTCAATTATACATATATACACAATAGATATGATTTGAAACAAAAATAATTAAATAAAGATCACTTTTAATAATCAGTATTTCAAATATTAAATTGTATTAAGGTATATATTTTAAATATATTGAATACAGACTATAGACGCACACATATAAAAACGCACACATATACAATATATACTTACTAAAATGATTGCATATACATGTACATGCCAGCCAGAAAATGAATACAGATACAGTTTATACGGTTGAACTAAACCATAATTATATCAGCTTTCGACTCATTAAAAATAAGACTGTTTCATGTAACAGCCGTATGAGGGTCTCGAACTCACAAAGTAGAAAAAAATATATATTAAGGCACCCGCTTCCAACTGAGCCATTGAATCAGTTAACCAGTCGTAAACAAGTAAAATATATATCAAATACCATGTTTCTTTTTGACTACGCGTGTTATCTTAAAGACCGATACTATAAGACAAGATGACACATTAAGAAACTATGTCAGCTGTGAAATTATGTTAATAGAGTTCAGGAGCATCAGGTACTTTCGTCGAATTTATTTTAACAATATTAAAATGAAGAATGGTATTACAGAAAACAAATGTGCCTGTTGGCATGCACTGAGGACATGAAACATTATACTGTTAAACATAACATAGATACATAATACAGGTACGCTTTTAGCACTTATATGCATCAAATATACAAAGGAAAAACTGTAAATTCTCTATTACGAAAAAAACATATGAAATTAATATTTGATTAATTGCTTTTTATAGAGGTTACACATATTGCATCCCGCAGGAAGATGTCAGAGTAAAGTATATCTCAAGTGTAAACAAAAATACATTTGATTTTTCACCCTACCGATTAATCAGAAACAAATTGACTTAACAAATCAGAGAGACTTTTCTATACTTGTAACAAATTGACTTAAAGTGACACTCTTATTCAAAATCAATACATACACATGTATAAAAACATAAATTTTGACTGATAAACTTCAAACTACTGACTAAATGATGCATGTATGGAAAATATTAACTACTGAAAACAAGATTTTAACCTTGAATTTAATAACGGAAAGCGCTAATATTTTAAATGATTGGTGAATGATTTACTGTGGTCTACTTTAGTCTAACAAGGTAGAAATACCGTGTTTTATGCTCATTTCTTTCAAATTAAACTCGGTATCCTTCATAATAACCATTTTTTTCTGACATGTATTCATCCTTTTTTTGGAATTTTAAAACAATATTATTAATTGTGGTAAAACTATTTTGGAGCTAGAGTGCATCTTTAACAAATCAAGGAAACTTTACTATACTAACCCCCGCAACGCGTCCATACAGTCGAAAATTTGTAGTTTTATATTAAACTCACAATAACAGAGCGTTCGAATGATAAAAAATGCACGACGCCTTCGCCGAAGAAGAGGCTGCCGCGGAATTGTAAATGCTATTTACAGATTTCATTTTTTGTTACTTTTCAGGAAATATAAAGCCTTCCTATTATATGTCGTTAGAACTTTTGTATGGCAAATGTGAATGATCTATTCTTATTACACAGTTGCAGACGTATATATACAAGCTGCATTGTTTGAGGACGACAGATTTTATAGTAAATGATAAGTCGGAAATAAGAATAGTCAAAACATGGTGTTACGAATTGAGTCGGCAATTAAACGAGAAGAAAGCCAAACATATCGTATTTCGTTATTCAATTACTCTCTTGAACGATAATATATTCTATGAAATAAACAATGAATTGTCATAAGGATTTAAATTTTCATCTGAGAAGACGCAGTATCATTATCGTATGGGATTATTTTGAGACAAGCATTCTGACAATGTCTAATTGCTATTTATCGCGATTCCAACGAGTCTTGCTAAGCTCACACGAATCATCAAGTGATCTTAAAAAATGCTTTGTATACCAACCTTTTTGCAGGTACATTTCCCATTAATCATTAAATCATAGAAAAAAATACTTAATCCGGCAGAGCATTATAGACCATCATGGTCATTATAATAAAAAAATTCGCTAATATTATAATTTTATTAAATAACCAAACTTATCCTTTGGTCTGAATTAAAGTGAAAAGTTGCAGACTGCATGTCTCATTTTTGTTTTATTTTGTCATGAGTATGTAGTTTTAAACAACAATTTAGTGTCATAGCATTAACCTTTAACGTGTCATGTTACCAAAACAAATTGACTTAACAAATCAGAGAGACTTTTCTATACTTGTAACAAATTGACTTAAAGTGACACTCTTATTCAAAATCAATACATACACATGTATAAAAACATAAATTTTGACTGATAAACTTCAAACTACTGACTAAATGATGCATGTATGGAAAATATTAACTACTGAAAACAAGATTTTAACCTTGAATTTAATAACGGAAAGCGCTAATATTTTAAATGATTGGTGAATGATTTACTGTGGTCTACTTTAGTCTAACAAGGTAGAAATACCGTGTTTTATGCTCATTTCTTTCAAATTAAACTCGGTATCCTTCATAATAACCATTTTTTTCTGACATGTATTCATCCTTTTTTTGGAATTTTAAAACAATATTATTAATTGTGGTAAAACTATTTTGGAGCTAGAGTGCATCTTTAACAAATCAAGGAAACTTTACTATACTAACCCCCGCAACGCGTCCATACAGTCGAAAATTTGTAGTTTTATATTAAACTCACAATAACAGAGCGTTCGAATGATAAAAAATGCACGACGCCTTCGCCGAAGAAGAGGCTGCCGCGGAATTGTAAATGCTATTTACAGATTTCATTTTTTGTTACTTTTCAGGAAATATAAAGCCTTCCTATTATATGTCGTTAGAACTTTTGTATGGCAAATGTGAATGATCTATTCTTATTACACAGTTGCAGACGTATATATACAAGCTGCATTGTTTGAGGACGACAGATTTTATAGTAAATGATAAGTCGGAAATAAGAATAGTCAAAACATGGTGTTACGAATTGAGTCGGCAATTAAACGAGAAGAAAGCCAAACATATCGTATTTCGTTATTCAATTACTCTCTTGAACGATAATATATTCTATGAAATAAACAATGAATTGTCATAAGGATTTAAATTTTCATCTGAGAAGACGCAGTATCATTATCGTATGGGATTATTTTGAGACAAGCATTCTGACAATGTCTAATTGCTATTTATCGCGATTCCAACGAGTCTTGCTAAGCTCACACGAATCATCAAGTGATCTTAAAAAATGCTTTGTATACCAACCTTTTTGCAGGTACATTTCCCATTAATCATTAAATCATAGAAAAAAATACTTAATCCGGCAGAGCATTATAGACCATCATGGTCATTATAATAAAAAAATTCGCTAATATTATAATTTTATTAAATAACCAAACTTATCCTTTGGTCTGAATTAAAGTGAAAAGTTGCAGACTGCATGTCTCATTTTTGTTTTATTTTGTCATGAGTATGTAGTTTTAAACAACAATTTAGTGTCATAGCATTAACCTTTAACGTGTCATGTTACCAAAACATGCACTGTACGCATACACCTGTATCAAACGTAAACACTATTCACAATTTAGTAATTTGAAAGTTCCTTTATGAGCTTTCGCAAGTTGATCTAAACCTTCATGCAGATAGTGACAAAAGTATTTTTTTTTCTCTGTATTTTTTCCCGAGGATCCCAATTTCATCATTTCACCCACTACTATGCCTATAGCTGTCATGCTATCATCATCAATGCTTTCTGTTAAGACAAAAGCTCCACTATCGCCACTATCACAAAACGGGGCATTTTGTCCTGGCAAGTCAGTAACAAGAAAGAAATTGACGCTACCTTTCGAACAATCGTTAGAAAGTATCATACCTGTACCAGGCTTTGAATTCGCCCCCCAAATATGCACATGAAGACCACGAAGTTCATTTAAATCTCGTCTGTTGTTGTCGTAAAGACTGCAGGGCTTATCATACCCGTTTTCATCTTGAAACGCAAACTTGCAATTTGGAACAAATTCATTAAATATATGGGCGGCTGCAATGTCGATTGTTACGTCAGTTTCGTTTTTTAGCCATTTGCCAATACACACGCCATCAACAATACACGAATTGTTCCCTGAAAGTATCGCTAAATGCCTGGTAGTGACTGCACATATACTGGTAGAGGATATATTGTTGTGCTCAACAAATCCTCCTAGTGTACCATACGCGCCATGTACATCTCCGACGCATTGTTGTGCATCACAAGAAACCCTGGAACCACAACTTAAACGGGAATATAGTTTCAATTTTGCAAAAACTACTTTATAGGGTAACGCTTCCCTCTTAAGAATCTTTGAGAAAATGAAATCCAGACGTTGCATAGTGCTTTCGTCGATCATGAAATCGACGTAAACGTTCAGTGCCCCACTGTCAACCTCAAAACCGATTACGTGTGGATATGTCTGTGCCTGAAGTCCTTCGACCAGCTTAAACACGAAAACGTATGTTAAGTCATGAACTATAATAGGGTTATTATTAGTGCAATTTGATCGGTAGGTTGTATTCGATGGTAATGGTTTACATATATTTTAATCTCTATTTTGTTTTTTAACGTCATTTTAACATCGCGCAATAATAGTTGCTTGCCGTGACGTCATCAGAGTGGGATACTGCCGAATATACTAGGGAAATGCGGACAACCGTATTGTACGATACGTATTGCTTGCAGATTTATGATGCGTATATAATAACAAATAAAACTTGACTTGTGCAATAATACAGTTTATCAAAGAACGTAGCCTACCTCATTAACAGGATTTGGTATGTCTTGAATGTCTTCTCTTTCTTCTTCCGGTATTTTCGTCTTTCGCCGTTTGTATAACGCATTTGCCATCTGTAGAACATTGCTTATATGCGAAGCGTTCTTTTTCAAAACTTTGTTGAGTTGGTGCAAGAGAACGTCTTCTGAAAAAGGAAAAAAAAAACACACGAGTAAAGGTATATTAAAACATGCAACAACAGCAAAAATGCTTTCACATACATGTGTCGTAGCGGAATCAATTTACTTGTAACGTGGAAATCATTTGAATATTGAAATATTATAACCATGTAAAAGGTGCTTAGATGAGAACATTAGGCTGTGACAAAGGCAAAAGTAAAACACATGATACTCCGTCATAAAAGTAACAGTGCATGCAGATTTTAAGAGAAGAGATGGTGAAAAAAATGTAACACTAAAATAACATAGAGCATATTAGTCTAATCTCCTTACACATTACTTCTTCTTGCGACTCAAAATTTATCAATCGTTTAAAAATCAACATATTCGTATGCTGCTATGTCTAGCATGCTTCATATCGTTCATCCAAAATATACGTTAAATTGTTAATGTGCAAAACCTTTATAAACACATTTTCCCTTTATATTTACAACACACGGCATAAGTTCTGTAGCTCTCTTATGTGTATCTTTTGGAAACGATTTTTCTCAAAAAAAAAGATAGAGACAAATTAGCATGTAAGTATCAGTATTTTTTTAGAGCATAAAATATGTGAAAGTGAACTATATCAAACCTTTTATAAAACTGTACTGACATAATCGGAGTTGGGGTTGTACACAATTTCATTAATTAACAATATCAAAATAAGTCCGAAAACGGCAAGTAAGGAAAGGAGGGAACGGAAAAGGTTAATCTGGTCATATTTTTTACAAATAAAGGACCACAAGTAAGAATTGACTGAAGTTATCAAATTTTCAAAAATCCAATAAAGATTATAACAACGTTAGGTATGTATATAAACGTCCAATTGGTTGTAAACGTGTCAACTCAGAGAGGAGACACCGTCATTTTGGTCGAATATCAACAATTTGATGACTCATATATTTCTTAAGCGATTCGACTTGTTCTCGAAATCAACTGAGACAAAATGCATACAATTTTTAACCAAATTTAGAAAACCTTATTAAAATTAAATGGTTACGTCAGAGAGCAGATAGCCTCGCTGACAGCAGATGAGCAACCGTGAATGGATCCATAATATGCCCCGTCTTAAACGGGGGTATTACTTTTTACCACAAACTTGCTAAAAAGTAAAGACGAGGTTTCAAAAATCGAAAATATTATCGTCGGCACATGGTTTAAAAAAATATTTTTATAAATACCTGTGTCAGCACTTGATTTTTGGTTGTCCATAGCTTTCGCAACGAAAACGATTTCAAATCGACTTCTCAAATGCTGGAACATATCTTTCAACGCCGGTGTCTCAAGTTTGTTTTGGATCTCTACTTGTTCTCTAAATAATAACAGCGTCTGCACTTGAGATCTCAGGAAATGCATTACATTCCTTTCTAGAAGAACACCAATGCTGTTTGATATGAGTTCAGGTCTTGTTTGGCATATGAAGCATTGCACTCCAAAATCACCTGGTTGAACGTAGGGTATATCAGGTCCTCTTTCGTTGACGAAAACCACACATACATGAAAAATACCTTTTTTGTGGTCAGATAGATATGTATGCAAAAGTTGTTTCTCATCTTCAAAGGTGATAACCACGATCATTCGTTCATGTTGAGGAATATTTTCGATATCCGTGTTTGATTCAGCAAACTTCAAGTGATTTTCAAACATCCGTATGCCTGTTATAGTATTCGACAATGCAAATATTTCAACAGAACAATTTTGTTTCCTTACATTTTGTAAGAGCTGTAATTCGCATTTCTTTCTATCCACGTTTTGTACATCTAGCCCGCATTCATCAAGTAATGTATAATAGGACTGGGATATCTCTTCGACGTAAACGCAGCTTCTCCTAAAACCAGGCCATTTTCTTGATTGTTCACAAAAGTGCTTGGAATATGCTGCTTTACCTTCAATCACTGTAAAACAAAGTATTGATGCATTGATTCGCTCCACGTTGTTTTTCATTTGAAAGAATGTGATTGCATGTTTTTCGGACAATTTATTTCGAATAAAATACCTTTTATGCATTGACATTTCCTATACAAAAATGAATACCATTTGAATCGGATAAAAAACTAAGCTATTTGATGATGACATGTATAACAACAGTGTCGTAATACCGTTCGTCTGTGAAATAAATATGTACCATGAGTTGCTTTGAAATTCTCAGATTGCCCGTAGGACTGAATCGCACGAATTAGAGCACTTGCTGTTCCTAAATCGCACTCCTTTCCAACTGCAGTCGTTAGCATGTCGACGCATGGCAAGGCAATTCTAGTACTACCTCCTGAGTTAAATACTTCAACGTTTTCGTCAAAAACCTTCTTGGATAATTCAATGGCTGAAGTAAATAAAGTTCACTTAGATAAATAAGAAACATAATCTCTTTACCACGCACACAATGTCTTTTTTGGTGAATTGGATTATTTTGACATTTTCTTTTTAAACCATTTACTTAAAGGTTTATCAATAAAAAACTGTAGGTGATTATTACTGTTAAATTTACAGCGACATGGTTAAGTTTTTATGTATCTAATTTTTCTTGGAAACTTACCTATCTTTTGAATAATTCCTGGAACCATTTCCTGCCTTATGGTTACTGTTTGTATGTACGAGGCGTGCCAGCTTTTTCTTACTTCGTTTTCCAACGGGGCAAACCATTTTGTGAGCTCTCCAGAAAGACTGGCTTCATAAAGCTGTTTGAATGCACTCATAGACTGACACTGTACTCTTAGGACGATGCATTTATTTTCCGCGCCCACAATTCTAATTCCATCTGAATATTTGAATATACATTTAAACTATGAAGTCGTGACCACAATAACCATTGTTAATACAATAAATCGAAAACTAGACGTTAATCTTACGTCAGTCGGCCTATTTTGTTAGATTGATACACGTTAAATATTGCAACACTCGATGGTTAGGCATGACTCTTTAATAACTACACTTACTTTGTGGCAAATCACGCAAAACCTGGCATAATGATTCATTGATAGAATCTCTTTGTTGATTGTCAAACGGTGTTCCTTTCATTTCTATACAAGCATTTATAAGCTGTACAAAACGTCTGTGCAACTCATCTATTTCTTCCTTTGGACGGTTCGACTGGCCCTCAATCTCTACCAATACATGTACCGGAAGTTTTTGACCTAAAATAAAAAAGATATATTATCTGACAAAGAAAACGTCATTGTATTACGACATATTCGATATGTAAACATATAGCTGTCGTTACACAACAGTCCAGGTGATTGCATGTCTATACAAAAAAGCGTTATATATGTCGTCCTATGATACCTTCCTCTTTATATATTTGTAACCTTTAATCAGAGACCGCGTGCCAAATGTGACGAAGGGCAGATGTGCCCGTTCGTTCAATGAAATAAAAATTCAACTTATCAAAAACAGAACTGCTCTTACCTAATTGGTTTTCCAATACAGTTAATCTGTCCAAAGTTTCTGTAAAAGTGAGCTTCGTCATAAACATTTGTAAATGGTGTGGCATAGTTTTTTTTTAATATTTAAATTTGAATCCCTGATAAAGTTTTATTAAAACCATCTTTGGACTTGACACTGCAAGCGATTCAAATATTATAACGTTATTATACATTATTTCTCGTTTTAAATTCTCAAACGTTTCGTAAATAACAAAATATATATTATAATTCTTACGTTTAACCATTTCCTGTGTTTGAGCATGCTGGATTATGTTTTCTGAAAATTAAAATTCAGCTAACGAATCGCATCACATAAAGAGCAATTTTCTTCACCTGGCAATTAGATTTTGTGACACTTTGTTTTTGGAATATGCTTAAGATACAATCACAATTACTGTTTATAGGCTAAGTGTACAATTTTGTTAAAACATGTAAAAATAAACAAAATCAACATATTAAATGTTGAGCCAGTATCATTCAGTTTTCTTTTTTTAATTACCTGCGTGGTGCTGATCAAGTTTGTTTTCAATTTCATTTTGTCTTATGGCCCAGCTGTTGAATGCAACACTTGCGTCCGGAAATGACATAGCATAGCATTTCTTCTTTATCATGTTGACCCCTCTGTCAATAGTTCCATTGAACTCAGGATTGTTAAAAAACTCCTTGGTATTCTTAATCAAATGGTCTATTTCTGATGTAAACTTCTTGTAGTCGTCCTGGTCAACTGATGCCTTTTTACAGTGAACCAATGTATTTCTTATCGTATGCGTGGCGTCAATAGCACAATGTAGGGGCACTCTCACATCTTGCGGAAATGCGTTTTTCAAAACGACACAAAGCATTGGCATCGTCCAACGGGTAATATCTGGATTCTGAGAGGAAAATGCATAACCTCTAGTTTGACCAATATTTGAATTTCCTATACCTTGCCGGTGGGTGAGCAGAACCTGCTTGAGATCCATACCCGATGAACGAACACATTCTAAAAGCAAATCCTTTTGCAGCTGTGTAAATACTGCGTCTAGCATCGACATGTCCCATTCCTTAACATTCGTTTTTCTTCCTCCCGTGGGAAAAAGTATGTCCGTAGCTTCTTTGTCACATACTGATAGGATAATACCCCTTTTTTGTCCGAGGTAAGTATCAATATCTGTCCGACTTACTTGTGAAATATACTTAACCAATAATTCTTCCTTTACATATTTAACACTGTCCATCAACAGCATCACGATTTCAATGTACGCATCTTGTCCATCGAAATTCATTGTGTGTATACTTGATCAGAAAAATGATCAGTTTACAGTTTATTAAGACTAATACAAAAGAACATCGTATAAATACGTAAACATGTATGCATTAACATGTATGTGCTTGTCACCTGTCATAACCATGTTATACAATCCATAATTTATATAAATAAAAGCTACAGACTACAGACATAATCATTAAACAAAAAGCTTCTTATAAGATGAAGTCATTACTTTAGTAAAACTTTAATGCTGATAGACTAACATAAAAATAACGTTTCATAAACGTTTTTTATAGTTGAAAATAATAACGACATTTTCATAAGGAGTGGTATTCATCATCTATGTCCCTATCGTAACACAAATATAATTATTTCCGTTTGAAATTGGCGAATTGTCGTCTGCTTATGAGTAAGTTGTCGATTGGCTTATGAATATTGGCAGGGGTAGTTTTTATATGTCGGCGGCGTGTTTGCGCGATTCGAGATTTTATCTTTTGCAGCAAGTAAGGTTTTTTAGGCTGTAGGCCGCTAGACCTGCAGACTTTTATAGCCGTATCTCGGAAATCGCATCGGCAGATCGACATAACAATTTTAACTTTTGCAGATTAATGCGCTCACGGGCGTATCACCCCCAGCGCGGTTAGAACTGCGGTGGTCATCGACCTAATTTACATCGAAAATAACTAGTAAGCAATCTGCTCAAATAGCTACGGACTGCGTTCTTCATATTAATTAGCTTGCTATGAGTAGCTTGGTAACAAATATCAATCTTTGATATGCGGTTAATATAGTTCGAATAAGCTGCGTTTTACGTAATATACCGCAATTGAAATTGTACAAAAAGGATTTTTTTTTCATATCGGCGAGTTACAGAACGTAATATAAAAAAGCAGAATCAGAATAAGTAAAGAAACAGAATAGTTTCAAAATGAACGCGTACTGAATCAAATAAATACGACCGAGGACCGATAATATATACATGTACATTGTAGTTAAGAATAGAATGTGGGTCATCGCATTCAGATAGGTTTATTCCTCGGAAATAAACTCTGAGAAGTCGTTAAAATCTGGAATAAATCTGAATCGTATTATGTTGCAATTAAATGCTAATTAGGCGTAAAATATAAACTCATAATGTTTTAAAGATGAACTCTTACTCCCAAATAAGATTTACCACAATAGATAATATTGTTTTAATATTCCAAAAAGGATAAATAAATGTCGAAACCAATGGTTCTTATGAAGGATACTGAGTTTAATTTGAAAGAAATGAGCATAAAACACGGTATTTCTACCTTATGAGACTATAGTAGATCTTAGTAAATCTTTTAGCATTCACCAATCATTTAATATTTGTGTATTTTCAGCTATTAAATACATGGTTACAATCTTGTTATCAATAATTAATATTTTCCATAAATGCATTATTTAGTAGTTAGTTAGGTTTATCATTCAAAATTGATGTTTGTTATACATGTGTATGTATCGATTTTGAATAAGAGTGACACTTTAAATGAAATTATAGTACTTCATTTTACCCTACAATCAGTTCTTTGGAAATTGCGGTTCATTCTTAAGTATATTTTCTATGTTTTAAATATGTAACGTAACGCCACATAACTCTTCAGAACTTTCTATAACTCTAAGTGTCTTGCCAGCAGAACTCTAACTCATTAAACCAATAATTTTTCATATGTTATTTCTTTATTAAAATGTTCCTTCTTAACATAATAACATATTTCTAGATAACATATAATATTCTCTATGTCCCTGCCAAAACCCAACTCTTTCGGACCGCCCGGACTCTTCCTGAACTCCCGACTCTCGACTCCCGACTCTAATACACAAAACAAATGAGTATAAATACTTCAAATATAGGTCAATACTGTCATAAACACAATTCACTATAGTACATATTTTGACAGACACATTAAAAAAGTAACCTACGCTTATTAAAGCTTTAACACTTACCAAACGACATATAAATAGCAATTCTTTATACAAATGTTTACAATGAACTGTCAAAAGTACTATACTCTCACATTTTACGTCCTTACTAATTGTTCTGAATGGTCACATTCCATAAGACAACCATATGCTGTTGACAATTTATATGCCCAAGATGTGCGATTATCAATAGTTTCTTACCTATTATTTCTGAATTAACATCGGTACTAATGTGACCATTTAGTTTTATATTGAATATATGTATTGTTAAATCAATGTTAGTTTAATGAAATAAATTAATCTTGATACTTTAAAAGAGACTCTGTTTTTTTAACCGTTTATACTCAACATTTTAGTCGCATTACGCGACAAATTTCCTAAATCGGCTTTTACTTCACATTTTTTATTGAGATTGTTAGTTTTTACTTGTGTTTGTAAAATGAGTGTCGCATAAAACCATTCTATTGTGTAAGTACATATTAACAACCTTTGAACCATAATTTAATGAATATTATACACGTTTACCATTCCAATCAAATCGCGTAAAGCGTTGACAGGCTATCGACCTGCTACAATTTGTGTCATTGTCATGTAATGCTGAATGAAACGGAAAGTATGTGAATATTTCTCAATTTGTCTCAGTAATTTCAGTCCAATATCTTGAGCATGTAGCTTAATTCATTTGCATATTTAAAAAAAGGACTGATATAAATATGTTCATTTTGTCCACGAGTGACATATGTTTAGGGCAATATTAAGATACATGAACATAAAAAAATACAGGGAATGAATAGTATGTGGGTGATTCGATCCTGAGGTATTTGGCATTGTAGAAAGAAGCCTTAAACATAAACATAATTAATATGTCCAATGCATTATGTTGGGATGCATTTGGTTTAGCTGGCATACCCTGGGTAGGAAATTAAATACGCCAAAGTCAAGTTTGAAGTGTAGAGTAAATTTTACTAAAAATTCCTTAATGCTTTATCCGTGGCAGTGCATTGTTTATGAAACTAAAGCCCCAGATAAGGTTTTATATGATATTGAGAATTACTCCATACAGTATAAGTAACTATTTGGTGTATTCCACATTTCAAGTGACCTATACAAGCCATTCAACGCTTTAAGCCCTTTGATTTGAAAATGTCGTCGCACCCCCCCCCCCCCCCCCCCAATTTAATGGTGATTTTTGAGGGTCATTTATTATCAAAAATAGTTAAGAGTTGTTTTTCCTCACAGACAGCTATAATTCGGGGAAGGAAGGAAATGTTATTTCTGGTTTTACATAACCACAATTTTTATTTTAGCGTTCAGTTTCGGTACAGCTAGATGTCTTTGGTGTTACCAAGTCACGTGACGTAATTCGGGTGAACGTTTCCATGACAGTTTTCTGGATTATGACAACTACCTGGGACGGAGGTGTTGACTACCATCCAGAACGATCTACTATACACCTATGTTGAAATTAAAATGTTAGATAACAAGCATATACTCCTTCTTTTTGTTGTTGGTTTTGTATTATTATACAGATTAACTCTATTTAGTCTACGATGTCTGGTATATTTGACTATTTTGAGTAACAATAGTAATAAATATAGTTGTTTTACTCACGATTTGACAAATAACAAATTCGTTACGAATAACAGTTACACTCATTACTCATATATTATCATTACTCATATTTTATTATTATTATTATTATTATTATTATTATTATTATTATGATTATTATTATTATTATTATTATTATTATTATTATTATTATTATTAAAAAACTTAATATCCTTCATAATCAAAAGTGGTTTTAAAAGATTCAACGTAGAAGATACTGTAAATATATCATCGTGGTAAAAACAACTACTCAAACGGAAAAAAATCTGTGCGATTATCCTATTTGAGAAGAACATGATCGGGGAACGATGCAGTTACTGAAATAGTTTGAAAGCAAATATTTCATTTTTTTAAATTTACTGATGGCAATCCGTTTATTGTATAAATCACATGTAAACACTTGATACTTTATACATGAAATCAAGCATGAAACAAATATCTTAAATAATAACATATTATTAACCATGTCATCAAGCAATGAGAAAAGCTATCTGGCCGGGAAATTTAGTTCACTTTTGCGGAATTAATTCATATTTTTTTATAGTAGTTGAATGTAGATACCTTTATATGTAAATAACTAAAAGGTCAGTATACAGTAAGGAACCTATACTTTTCTTCTTTCAGAGAGGAAAAACAGTGGCCTATTTGAGATTCTATTAGTGTTGATAATAGTATACCCTTTGTATTCAATTTTATAGCAAATTATAAGATATTCCAGGCTATTCGTGCTTGTAAATATATTACGATATTATAAAGTGATATTTATCGTTAACCGGAATCGAGCAAAATACGGGCAATTAATAAGAAAATGACAATAGTCTTTTACTCGATGGCAGTGATTGCATAAAATCCTTGCAGAGATATTCCAATGGGAAATGTTTGAATTTGTTGCCATGATGTTAGAAAATAGCCTATAGCTGGATCCGCTTGTGAGTACAGCAAACAAAAATATAGGAAAATGTATGGAAGTCTTAGGGATTCGTCAAACTCAAATCCAAAAGCATAAAAATAGCATTCAGGGGCGAACGCCAACGCTGATCTGGTATTGTGTTTTACAAGACAAACACGGGACATAAAATAAACAAGAGATGTTTGTCAAACATAATGCCCCCTGAGCGCCATATTGTCAGGATTATATGGACAATTGAATGAAATATGCATGTACCTAAATGACAGCTGATTTGTCGCTGACATTGGATACCGTTGAGGCAGTTTTAAGATTATGACCATTCAAAGTTTGAGGATAGAGTGTGTTATGACCATGCATTTGAGTTTAAGACCTCAAAATCCATAGGAGTCTTCAGCTGGTCCCCAAAAATCTAAATGTTAAGTTTGAGGGCCATGGGTGCAGACATTGACAAGTTATCACATATACAAGCTTTTTTCGTTAAAGGTCACTGTAACATTGACGTTTGACCCGATGACCCTTATACTCATAAGGGGTCATCTACAGGTCAGACACAACTCCAAGTTAAGTTTGAGGGCCATGGATGCAGGCATTGTCCAATTATCACTTGAAACATTTTCGCATTCACGGTCACTGTCAACCTGACCTTTGACCCTATGACTCGTAAAATCAATAAGGCTCATCTCCTGGTCAGGCCCAACTTACATGTCAAGTTTGATGATCATAGATTCAGGTATTGTTGAGATATCACTGGGAGAAGATTTGTTAACTTTTTTGCGTTAAAGGTTACTGTGACCATGACCTTGGCCTGATGACCCCGAAAGTAAAGAGGGGTCATCTACTGGTCAGACCTAACATTCATGTGAAGTTTGATGACCTTAGGTCCAGGAATTGTCGAAGTTGCTTTCAAGGTCACTGTGACCTTGACCTTTTACCCTTTAAATCAATAGGGGTCATCTACTGGTCAGGCCCAACCTCCAAGTCAAGTTTGAGTGTCATGGGTGCAGGCATTGTCGAGTTATCACTCGGGCAACCTTTTATCGTTCAAAGTCACTGTTACCTTGACCTTTAGCCCAATGACCCCTAAAATCAACAAGGGCCATCTACTGGTCAGGTCCAGCCTCCAACTCAAGTTTGATGGCCATGGGTGTAGGCATTGTTGAATTATCACTCAGACAACCTTTTACCATTCAAGATCACTGTGACCTTGACCTTTGGTCTGATGACCCCCAAAAACAATAGGGTACATCTACCCGTCAGGCCCAACCTCCAAATCAAATTTGAGGGCCATAGGTGCAGGCATTGTCGAGTAATCACACGGACAACCTTTTACCATTCAAGGTCACTGTGACCTTGACCTTTGGTCCAATGACCCCTAAAATCAATAGGGATCATCTACTGGTCAACCTCCAAGTCAAGTTTGATGGCTATGGGTGCAGGCATTGTCTAGTTATCACTCGGACAACCTTTTACCATTCAAGGTCACTGTGACCTTGACCTTTAGCCCGATGACCCCCAAAAACAATAGGGTCATCTACTGGTCAGGCCCAACCTCCAAGTCAAGTTTGAGGGCCATAGGTGCAGGCATTGTCGGGTAATCTTACGGACAACCTTCACCATTCAAAGTCACTGTGACCTTGACCTTTGACCTTATGACCCCTAAAATCATCCACTGGTCAGGCCCAACCTCCAAGTCAAGTTTGAGGGCCATGGTTGCAGGCAATGTCGAGTTATCACTCGGACAACCTTTTACCATTCAAGGTCACTGTGACTTTGACCTTTGGCCCGATGACAAGCATAAACAATAGGGGTCATCTACTGGTCAGGCCCAGCTTCCATATCAAGTTTGAAGACCATAGGTCATAAGGTTTAAAATTATTTAACCATTAAAGGTCACTGTGACCTTGACCTTTGACCCGATGAGCCCTTAAATCAATAGGGGTCATCAACTGGTCAGGCCCAACCTTCATGTCAAGTTTGATGACCATACGTCTAGGAATTGTTGAGTTATCACTCGGAAAAGCTTTGGTCTACCGACTGACCGACCGACCGACCGACCGACCGACATGCCTGTGCAAAGCAATATACCCCTCTTCTTCGAAGGGGGGCATAATTATTATCACAGCCAGTTATGCATATCGTTATACAGGTGCGTATTGGCTCTGTGTACCAGTTTTATTTATATCCCCCTTGAATTGTTTTTAAGTTATTGCCAAGGTTCAAAGTTTTGCACGACGCCATCGATGAGGACAACGACGATGATGATACCAATGCTATCACAATGGTCGGAGGTTTTTCATTCGAAAGTTTACATAATATGTAGGAAACTAATTTAATGCTAAGTGTATCAATAATCAACATGTTACTATGATGACCATAAAATACATCGATCAATAAAAACATAATGTGTGTCTTTAAATCAATAGATGATAGTACCTTGACATATGTGGTAAGAAAAACAATGCTTTAGAAAAAAAGTGTCATATTAGTTTTGATATAAATTTCCGGCACTGACAGTGTATATATTGGATGATATTGATATGCATTTTCCTAATTTATTTCATCACGTACTTCAACTAGTGTTGAGTGTCGTTTTATGGCTAAAAAAAGATCTGCATAAGATGTAGCTATTAACTTCGTGTAGAAAACAACAACACCCTAACACGTGTTCTTAAGTGGCAAAAGTGATGCATTCACCAATACAGGATAGTCTAAAATAAACAAGATTGGTGTGTTAAGACTCAAAAAGTGTCTCATCAATGCATTATTTTTCTGACCGAACAATATAAATTATTTTTGTTTTACATGATCTTAATTTTATTTAAAGCTACTGGTCCAAATTTCTTATTATAACAGGATCAAGTAATTTGATTAATTGAAATAAAAGACTAAAGCGTGTTATGCGATGAATAGGTGCCTGGTCCATGTATTTTCCATTTTTTTTGTAATAAATGAAATATTTTGTTTTGCATTTCCAACAGTGTATATATTGGTATTATATGAATACAGGTAAATGGGCAGATTAATCGAATGTCAGTTAATATTTTGTGATGCTGAAAATAGTTAATTCATAAAAGCATACCCCGATGTTATAAAATAGATATACATGATTTTAAAATTATTCTGTTTGAAATAGGAATATCACCTTTTCCATTTAGCTTTAACATTTAGCCATTATCATGTGAAGAATAGACAAATTGATTTGTATTCAAACAGTTTATAATGGCGAGTGTTCATGAGCGTTGAGGTATAGACTTTATTTGAAATTTGATATACGTATCGTAATTAAAACTACATTAAGAATATTGACTGATACCAACTCAAACTAATTGCGTGCATTAATTACTTATTTAACGTAAAGTAGGTTCACAAATATGCTTCATCACTAACACTATCAATCGTACTTTAGTTTAAACAAAATAAAAGAAATATGTTATAGTGGCGAATGATGTAGTTGTGAAACATTGGTAGATGTCCAGAAAGTCGTCGTAAATAAACTATTTTAAAGTGATGGTTAGGGAAAAGAAATTGTTTGATTGTGCGTAGAAAGCAAATGGTACATATATCAAAATACATATTGAACACAGTAGAAAATAATGCTTTTGTTTGATTGGAATTTGTACAACAATTAATTTCAACGAATTGATTCGGCGTTTCATACAGAACTTCAGTGCTTAAAAACAATATTGCCTATTTTAGATACTTTTGCAACTCTAACAGTAAGGAACTGTGCTGCAAACACAGTTTACTTAAAACTGTGTTTACTTCATGATTTTCTTAGAAGTAAGCACAATGGTATATCAGACAATAAGTAGGTAAGAAGGGTGTTTAGATTGAAAACAAAACAAAGTATGCACTTTTTTATTGAAACAAATTGTTGAATTGGTTTCAAAACAATCGTTTCCATCCCAAAGACTTTTGTTTGAAGATTGATTGTATAAACAGTAGTCTACTTTCGTTTCCGACAGATGTTAATGCAGAACAGGTAAATCACTTCAACGTATCCAGTCGTGCAATGAAAAAAAAACAACAACAAGAAAACAATTCATTATATTTTTTTCTATTTTCCAGACACTAAGATTATCAATACAACCAAACTGATGTTTTAACTTTTTAGAATCGGCAATGTCCGATTTAAAGGAATGTCCCCCAAATCAACCCGTCCTCATAGTTTGAATGCTACATCCTTCTTTAGTTTACTGTAAGATATATATCATTTTCAAATTAAAGTTTGGACTAAAAGCCCTTTATAAGTATCTGTTGCATGTTAGGTATTAGGTTTTAGTTTAGAAGCATGTATGCATTTTATAATAGCGATTGTTAACGGGCATTGTGGCATGCAGTTTACCTGAAACTTGAGACATATTCTTTTCTGATGTAAACGTTAAGAATATCGAATGACTCAAACTATTGCGTAGCTAAATCACACCTTTTATTTGTAAAAACAAATATGCCTTTTTCTTAAGAATGTTAATCGTACTTTGGTTTAAACAAGGAAAATAAATTTGTAGCACATATTGGTAGTGCCGAGTGAAATAGTTGTACATTGATAAATAATCATGGTAAACAAAGAGTAGGTCAGGAAAAAGAAATTGTTTGTCGGCGCATTTAAAACTAATGGTACGTAACTATATATATATACATACATATATATATACAAAGGCAGTAGAAAATAATTCTTGCAGTCAATTTGGACAACAATCACCTCATATACTTTGAGGCAAATACTGTCGACTACATGTTGTTGTGCAGTCATGTTATTGAAAAATGTTACATCAGACAATAAGTAAGTAGGAAGGGTCCTGAGATTTTCTTAAACATGCCCTTGTTTTGATGGAGTTGTTTAGCTTCTGTTTTATCTCGCTTTCATTTTGTTCCATAACATGATTGATTCGGTTTTCAAAACAGTTGTTTCCATCATAAAATATTATGGCCGAATTTAAAAGTGGTGTATTTCCATTTCCTACTAATATAAGTATTTCTCACGCGTAAATCAGTTGCCTTAACCTTACCATATATGTGCAAAGACAAAAAAACAGCATAGCACAAATATTAACTCAGGCATGTATTTCACAGAGTGCATGTTTCAGAACACTAGGTCAATTCTTATGACTGTTTTTTCGTCTATTTTCAAGAAACTAACACTAACCATGCAAAATAAGTTATGTTTTACCTTTTTGGAATCGATATTCCTTTGTCCGATTAGAACAAAAGTACCCCTAATCAAGCAATAATAATCATTTGAATGCCATCTCCTTCTTCAGTTTACTGTAAATATAACATATCCAAATGAAACGTTGGACTAAAAGTCCTTTATAATAGTTTATGATAGTCCCAGTTGAAAAACAAGATCATAGATATCTGTATTAAAAAGTGAACCATTTTCTTTTGTAATTACTTCCTCTACGTGGCAAATCATGGCGGCCTATGAAAATCCTCTATTAATAAATTCTGACGTAATTTATGGTCGGGTTAAAATAATAAAGTTTCGTTGTCAACCATTTAGAAATTGTGAAAACCCGTTTAATCAAAGGTTCAATGCGTTAAGAAAAATATTTCAAGCAGTGGAGATTTAATTTAAGTTTTCTTTTCGTTATAAGTGAATGTTTCACGTGAGAGCAAACGTATTGTTAGTGAAATAACGTTTAAATGTTTGTGAAAATCTGAAATATAACTGTCCATGTTATATCGACAGTACTGACAATTGCAGGGCAGCAGCCATCATTGGACTTAAGCTGTCAATGATAGGGAAACTCGAAAAATGTCTTGTTACGACTGTTCCTCAGAACAATGGTATCTAGGAAGAACGCTAACTGGAGTGTCAAGGTTCAAGCGCATGCGCATATGTACCATACGAGGGTGTGGCCAGTTACTGATGTTGATTTGGCTTATAAAAAGTTCAGAAATAAAATCCTGAAATGGTACTACAGAAGATGTCATCAAATTCTTCTACAATCCAATACATCATGTTGGCCTTTGCCTGTGATCTTCTCTTCTGTGAGTAGGTGGGGTGAGGCTTGTTTCAATTGAAGATGCTTAAGCATCTCGATCACGCCGTCACTAATCCTAAAGTCTGCGAAAACCATGCCGGCTGCTCAATTTTTGACCATCTCCATCTATCTGATGTAGGATTGTGTGTGGATCCCATAGGGCAGTGGCATACTCTACGAATGGTCTTCGAATGAGGTAACATAATATATAAAGCTTCCTGGGCCGTTTTAAACCTTTTCATTGATGAAGAATCTGGTGTTTTCAGCTTCCTTAAATATTTTTTTATGATTCAATCGATTCAATATGCCATTGACTTTTGGCCATTTATATGGCTTATGTCCTCCGAAGCGTGCAGATACATCCCTCTAATGTAAAATCCTTGGGTTTAAAATGACAATTTCGGGGAGAAAAACGACTTCGCTTTGATGCTTTGAGGTGAACTCGAAAATTGAATCTGTTAACAGAAGCCGTGTGTGTTATCATGACTATTAGCGGATGTCATAATATAGTTGTATACCGGAACGATTTTTTATTTGTTGCTAAGACAAACCATGAGTGCATGGCCACCTTGAATTAACGATTGAGTATGTCTGTCAATAATGGGTTATGCATCTGTTCCCACTTCACTAGCTACAATATGTCGCTAAGCAGCGTATCTTGCTAGAACAACACCTTAATATATTTCACTTGCTTCATGACCAATTGGGACTGCGTAACCGGTAAAAGATCTGATCTCGTGCCAACTGAAAGGGATAAGACGTCATATTGGTGTCTGTGGTTCGGAAGAAACATTTAAGCAAATAAGGTAAAAACATACTAGTGAACTTGGATATAACATACTCTCTAGACCCAACTATCGCAATTTAGCACTGCAGTTCGACACTTTAAACATAAAAGACGGCGTGATACATTTTTTGCTTGAAGCTTGTTGCTTGCCATCCGCTGGAGTGAAATGATACAATTCCAGTCCAGGACGTTTTTATTACTGTTTTCCCGATTGGAGGATAACATTAGCCCCAGTTCAGGCATCTCACATTATGTTGTTATTTGTTTAACAATAAACTGACCGCATTAACATCCAAGAGGTTGAAGGCCGTGTGCAGTTCAATCTCTTTTTATGTCAACTCTGAATACTTTGCAACTCAGTCTATCACCTGTGGGGTGCATGTTGTTGATGTTTTTCGTGACTTCCGCCTGATTGCATTAATCTTCTAGATGACTGGCGTTCGTCTTCATTCCCTAAGTGACTATATTTGAGTTGTCATGTATTCCGGGTCTGTGTACGACTATTCCATTCATCCTCCTTAACAGGCTTCATAGGAATTGCATGTTTGAATACGGCACTCAAAATCGCATAAATGTTCCCAATAGGAATTTCACTCCGTGGTAAGTGTATGCCCGTGTTAGTTTGTTTAATCAGTATTATTTATTAACAAATAACAGTACACTAAACGCAAGCAATGGTTTGAGTGAATAACGACACATAGTATGTGCTCAAATCGGATAAAGTCGCTTGTCATGATTTAATTCCCTTCTATCTACAATGTTCTTACTGTGGACCTGATCTTTGTAATTAGATTTTTTTAATACTTTAGGAAACTTGAACAATATTTCAACAAGACACATTTTAAGGTGAGAATTAAAGTTGTTATTGTAAATATTGGAGTGTTGTCTTTATGTTTGCCTCATTTTTGTGTTGCATCTTTTACACGTCATACGACACCAAACAGGAGTTCATTTCATTCAAACGACTATATGCGATGGTTGTTAAAATAGTTCGTAGAATCTATTGAAAATCTTATTATATGTATGACGTTAGTTATACAGATAAAAGAGAGGAATGATTGGTTCATTATTATTAAAAACGAGTCTTGGCGATT
Organism: Mya arenaria; assembly: GCF_026914265.1. Lineage (NCBI taxonomy): Eukaryota > Metazoa > Mollusca > Bivalvia > Myida > Myidae > Mya > Mya arenaria. The sequence goes on from NC_069128.1 coordinate 62,850,553, forward strand.
GTTTTTGGATTTTTTTCGTAATGAATGACCACGAATGTGATATTCCATTTACATCATTCATATTTATTTGCTAAATGCTGTCGCCGTATCCCACTTTATCCGGAGTTGTATTACTTCGAAATCCGACCGCTGTCACCAGTGTCGCCGTTTCTCACTTAAACCATGATTACGATATTTATAGATCCCAGCATTGCCACCAGTGTCGCCGATTTTACTTTATCAGGATTGTGTTTCCTTTGTATTAACTACTAAATCAATCGCTGCAATCATCCAATATAATATATCGAACACGCCACGCTGCTGAATTGTCCAAAAATCCAAATTTGCACCAGAGTGAAAACAAATTTTCTTGCTGGTTTATTTCAAACATTCACCAAGTTCCCTGACATATTAAGAGGAATAACGTCTTTTAACACTTCATATTTCAGCAATATCGAAACAATTATTCACTCCTTTAATGTAGCGTTTCATGTCCCTAATATTTCCATATATTAAGATAACTCAATGTAGACATACTGAATCCTGTTTAATCACATATTCCTGACCACAGGAAACACTTAAGGAAATATTTTCTGGATACTGTTTTCCAAGAAAGATTAGAACAAATATCTGGATCACTTGTACTATTATGTTGCTATACCTTGCAATACATCTCATAACTAATTTCAAAAGGCGAACGTTCGAACAATTGGCTGATGAAGACAACATCATGATCAACCAGAGTCAATGACTAAACAGCCTGATCATAATCTCCTTTTCTGAGGATACCCACTGTCAATTATAATTAGGATCCATTCGATCTTGAGGAATTACACACACCGTATGCCCCGCACTTAGCTACGCGCTATATACCCAGTATACAGCTTGGCAGTCCTAACATAACTAGTTCTAGAAGAAATTGCAGAAAGGATGTGACCCAGGAAAAGCATAATAACTTATAACATAGCGTTGCAATGTCATAAACAGTAGGTCATCTAATAAACCTTTGCAAATCTTGACATTTGTGGATGTCATATGGGCAAGTATAACAACATCCTCAAAACGTGTGATGTATAAAATCTCAACTACGCATCTAACATGGTAGTCACTGTTAATCTGCTTTGTATCCTATACACTTTTTTCAATTCAAACTATGATAACACTTTTATTTACAACAATTAAGCCACAAAGGTCTTCCTTAGAATAAAAATTTATGAAGTCGTCAGAACTTGTAAATACACACACCTCTCGCATCATCTACGCTACTTTAAGGTCCAAGGGAAGTAACCGCTGTCAGAAGTTAGGGAATTATAGTGTACTGTGACCGTTATTTATTGAAGCATTAGCGCTTTGTGTCTTCGTTCAACGACACTGATAAAAAGTTTTCCTAACAAACGACTGTGTTTGACCATTTTTTTTAATTTTTTATTCATTAAATATAACGTAAGGACCTTTGGTTCGTCAGAAGAACCAGGTATATATATTATTCTATATTTACGCTTTGAATGAAGGCTTTACTGTTCTTGTCTTAAACGTTTAACTATTGCATTAACTGTTAAAAGCACATGGTTTTTTTTGTTTATTATCAGTTCAGGCATTCAGAAGTGTCTGTTTCTTAAACGATTAACGGTCCTAAAATCTAAGATTTAGAATATTAAGAATGACTGTTTAGTATGTTAACCATATTTCATTGTGGTTAAATACCTTGTCCGGGTTAACTATTCTAACATGTGTGCATTATCTTAAATTTTACAATGGCTGTACTTTCATCTTCTATCGGCTATCATAACTGGCGGAGAAGTAACAGCTGCTTGCGGAGATACCTCTCGGTCCTCCGGCTTGTCACTGTTGTCGCTGACATGGTGGTGTTGCTCTGTAACGTATTGAGCACTGGCTGACCCCTTGTGCACAATCTCACTCTGTATTACTGAGCCCTCCGGCCAAGAAATACTATGTGCCTGCTGCGCACTTTCCAATGCGGCTGTAGCCTCCAATCCTTGACACACGCTCCTGGATGCTGGATTCCTGAAGGCACGACTTTCCACAACCATAGCCTTCTGCGCGGCCACCGAAACTGCATCTACCTCACGGGAAAATGAACCACATTGGTTGTCAGCCCTCGCACAATAATTACAACCACCGCAAGGAAGATTTTCAACTGAAACGTTAAGCTACATATGAATTGCAGTGACCAGGATGTTGCTTCTTTCCTGATCGGCACTCCAAGACAATGTTGAACTGAGCCAATTCCTCAATCCAACAAGCTAGCTGATCCTGCGGTTCTTTGAAGTTCAACAACCATGTCAAACTCGAGTGGTGGGTTCGGACCTTGAAAGTTCTACTGAACAAATAGTATCCATACTGCTGAGTAAATCTAACGATTGATAACAGCTCCTTTCTCGTAGTGCAATATATCTGCTCCTCTTTCGTTAGGACATAACTGCTTTAGGCACTAACATGTTCTGCATCGTTCTGAATTTGCAATAGCTTTGCGCTAACGAAATTGTCCGACACATCACAATCCAGAACAAACTCACATTACGGTTTTGCGAATGCTGAAATGGATTTCAACAGACAAACCTTGAGAGGAGTTGCAATCTCGTCTAGAACTGTACCATCAGCTGGCAGGGAGGGGGCCTGGTGTCGAACAAGGAGCAGGTGTTTCGACATGTTCTTCTGGCTGTATGTCATTTGTGGTCTCATTAAATAAAACAATGACTGCAGATGGGGCGTCTTGTAATGTATCAGATGGTACGGTCTCATTAGAAACAAGTTTGCTTCTCGTTTCGTTCTTCTAGGTTTGAGCCTGTGTATTGTTGGGTCGAGGATTGTCCCCTTTTGCGTTTAAAACAAATGCCTTAAAGTCCTTCTTGTAGGGACATTCAGCAATCATGTGTGACTTACTATCACGAACGAAACAGTTATACGTACCTCGCGGACGGTTGAAACTTTGCTACGTTGCTGAGTGGGTCTGCTTCGCAAAGCCGCTTCACCTCTTCTCGCATACTCTGTATTTCCTTCTGAAGAAGGCTCATGTCTAACTCAGGTCCAGTATTATGCTGAACGGCATAAACATTTGCTGCGTTATCATCATAATCTACTACTTTATGAACCGATTTACTCTTACCCATATCACTCTTGGAATGCTGAAACAACCTTATGTTATTCATGGCCTCTTCGATGGTTGTATACTTAAGCATACAGGTGCTATGACCAGCTTCACGATCTTGCAGGCCTTGACAGAAACGGTCTATCGCCTGCTGGTTTGTGAAGGTCTCCGAAAGTGACCGGTAAACTTCGGCAGCTAGTTCCTGTACCATATTAGCCCCCATCGTTCATGTACTCACACTTTTCCTGTGAAGCGTCAGCAAACCTGGCCTGAGCGGAGGCGGGAATCTTTGAACCAAACCTTTCCTTAAGTTTGCTGTTAAAAGAACGGTAAGGCATTTGTGGACTGCATTGAAGAAATTGAGCACATTTGTCGAGTGCCTTTCCTGACAACCAATGTAATAAGCAAAGTTTACAATCATCTGTACCCCTTCCATTAGCATGTTGGTTTATGCAGATGACAATATTAAGACCACATTCTTCGGCACTGTTCCTGTTAACAGTCCGCCGTTAAACTGTTCAATGTAGTTCCTAAATTTGTTCAATTGGAATTAGTCCTTCAGTTGCACAACTACCCTTCTCCACAAAATTGTAGTTGGACTGCGTTTTATCAAACACATTAATTCCGCAATTGTTCGTGATTATAGGGAATAAAAAGAAGTTTGTCTTTGAAATCTTATATTGAGCCAAAAGAGAATTCAAGTCCAAAAAGAGGGATCCTGAGCTAATTTGCCTGCTCCTTAATATATTACCAGCTGCATTACAGATCCAATGTCAGCTGATCAAAAGGTCGTAGTCTCTTGGAGTTTCTTGTTGTCGCTTAGTAATAGATGGGGTAACTTACATAATAGTTTTGGGTCTTTTGCCTAATAGCTTGGGTAACTCATGTTTAAGAACACAATGATGAACCATGTAGTTTTGTCTTAAAGGGCAAAATAGTCAAAACTAGGATCTTTTGTTATGACCTTATTATAAATACAGCTGTCTCGTTTTGTCACACTTATGTACACTAGTATATTTGCTTTTCATGAAAAAGATAAATGACAACCTTTCGTATATTTGGATCTACCACTGAACCACCGATGCTTACATATGTACATGCACGTTTTTACGTTTGTATCAATGCGTTCAAATCATACGTTAACGTCAATTACGTATGTGCCCGAAGGCATGTGTTCGACCGGTCTGTCAGTTATGCAAGTTTAATTATTTCCTATCATTGCTGCTACGTTTTAGAAAAAATAAAACAATCAAAGTATGTAAAGCGACAGTATGATGCAGAAAATATACATGTAATTAGTTTACTAATCTGATCAATGCATGAAAATAGTACTAGGTCCTTATTTTACGAACCATTTTAAGCCCCTTATTTCAGTATTAAACTGAGGGCCCTTATTTTGCTTTGGTGTAATTTGTGTGATATTAACAAGGCTTGCTTAATAGTTTTTGGATTCTATCTTTACCTAACGAAATTATCTTTATGATAACACAGCCCTATTAACCAGCTGAATTGGGCCTTAATGATATAAACTATTTTTTATATAGTGGAATGAAGATTGAGTAAGTAATTTAGATCAACGAAATAAGTTTAATGAGGCTTAAGAACTTTCGAGAAATTACAAACGTTTTTCATATGGAAAGTTCTAGTATTTTGGCCAAATTTTAAATTCAAAATGTGCATATTGTTAAAGGATGTTTTTCATTTTTAAATGTTACCTCAGCTGTTCACAAACAAAGCCATGTGCTGTCTTGTGAAAACCAGGTTATCCAATGATCATGAGATATCCCAGTTAGTAATTGAATACAAATATGCTCGAGTAATTGTAGTAGTATTGTAAATGTAGGAACTGTCAATTACTTTCAGTGTTTAACTTTTACACTAACGCATTTATAAACATGCTGCAACGTCTTCAAAATCCATCGCGAAGGCTTAGCACAAAGCAAACGTTACTCTCACAATATCAGGGATGTACAACCATTTGCATTGAGCCCTTGATATGGAGTTCAGAATTAAGTTTAAACATGTTTTTCAATTTTGATTGATATATTTGGAAATTTCGCTGAACTTAAGCGCTGTTAATGATAACTACTAAGAAATCTGCAGGTAGTCACTAGTTATGCAAATACAAGTAATATATTTGTGCATGCTGGGATTATGGTCAACAATATAGCTTTAATAATGGTCAACATTGGGCTGGTTAATGGCACAGGGGTCAAAACTGTAGTGTTGTTAAATGGCACACGGGTAAACTCTTTGGTCTTGTTTAATGATGCAGAAATCAACACTGTGGCATTATGTAAAACACTGTGGTCTTGTATTATGACACAAGAATCAACACTGTTGTATTGTTTAATAATACACGGGTTAACACTGTGGTCTACTTTACTGATTACAGTGGTCAACACTTCTCTTATTTAATGATACAAGTGTCTACACTGATGTCTGTTTAATGATACAAGGGTTGATACTGGGATCTTGTTTAATGTCCCAAGGGTCAAGACTGTGTTCTGTTTTAATGGTACACATGTCAACACTGGTCTTGTTTAATGACATAAGAATTAACACTTTGTTATTGTTTAATAATACACGGGTCAACATTGTTATCTTGTTTAATGATAACTGTGGTCCGCACAGTTCTCTTGTTTAATGATACAAGGGTCAACAATGCTTTAGTTAAATGACAAAAGGGCCATCATGGATCTTGTTTAATGATAAACTGGCCAACACTTTGCTGTTGTAAAATAACGAATGGGACATCACTGATCAAGTTTAATCGCACACTGATCAGAACTGTTGTCTTTAAAATAAGACAAGGATATTAAAAGACCGTGGTCATGTTTAATAATACACGGGTTAATACTATGGCCATGTTTTATGACTAAAGGGTCAGGTCTGGTCTTTATTTAATCACAGAAGGATCACCACTGAGCTCTTGTTACATGTCACACTATGGAATTGTTTAATGTCACAAGGGTAAACACTGTTCGATTGTCTAATTACACAAAAATTAACACTGTGGTTTAATTTAATGACACATGGGTAAACACTGTGGTCTTATTTAAAGACACAAGGTTCAACACTGTGGTCTTATTAAATGACAGAAGGGTGAACCCTGTGGTCTTATTAAGTGACAGAAGCGTAAACACTGTGGTCTTATCTAATGACAGAAGGGTTAACCATGTGGTCTTATTAAATGACAGAAGGGTAAACACTGTGGTCTTATTAAATGACACAATGTTCAACACTGTGGTCTTATCTAATGACAGAAGGGTTAACCCTGTGGTCTTATTAAATGACAGAAGGGTAAACACTGTGGTCTTATTAAATGACAGAAGGGTAAACACCGTGGTCTTATAAAATGACAGAAGGGTTAACCCTGTGGTCTTATTAAATGGCAGAAGGGTAAACACTATGGTCTTATTTAATGACAGAAGGGTAAACATTGTGGTCTTATTTAATGACACATGTGTGAACACTGTACTCTTGATTAATGTCACAGGGATCTTCAATAGTCTTATTTAAGGACGACACCATGATAAATTGATCTGGCAGTTACGAAGTATAGGGCAGAACGAATGTCCAAACGTGTTATGAGCGCAAATGCGCGGGTCATTTTAACGTGAAAGTTATGTGGTATTCGATCTAGGGTGGTCGTTTATATTGGCGGGCAAATCAGTTCTAGGCTTGACTTCTAACAGCGAACATCGATTTTATTTAAATTCGAAAAAGTATATTTGTATACATGTTTGATATGTGTTTATACATACATACATACATGTCCGGATGGATTCATTAAATCCTATATTCTGAGGAATGAATTAGGGTTTATTAGGCTCCACAGAGCGAGCCTTTTTTTAGTGATTGGTTTATGAGATCGTACTGGAGACGGAAATGATTGATTTTAGCCTTTCGATTTTAAGTGTATACACAGAAAAGTATTGTTGAAAATGTAGAATTAGAGAATTATACTATTTTGACTACTGTTAGAGTGATTTCGATTTATCTTTTGTGAAAAAGTTTTTCTTCACCTACTTAGCAAAAAGTGTAAAGTAATAAAGTAATTTGTCGATTTCGAGGCGTATAAACAAAGGCCCGGAGGTCAATAACTCCTTTCAATTTTTGAGCATGCGCAAAGCAATTCTACGCGCCGTCGATGTAAGTTTGCGCGTTTGTTTGTTAACAAGAGCACGCATTTCTCAGCAGCTATTTTACATTTTGATTGAAGAAACTGAAACAAAGACGGGTATGTAATTAATGCTTTCTTTGACGGGTTGAGTTATTGCGTTGTTTCGTCTATTTGTTGTAAACTGACGGCATGTGAGTACTGAACGTTTACCAGGTCTGACAAGTGGGTTTCCTCGGTTGCAGGACGAAGTGAACCATTTGGTTACCCAAGTGAACCACCTATACATTGTATTAGAGGCACTTCTTTAATAGGGTGGGAATTACACCTATTAAAGAAGTGCGAATGACACCAATGAAAGAAGTGACAAACTGGACAATAGATAATAGGTGGTGTTATAAATAAGGTCATTAAATGAACACATAAAACATGAAATTGTCAGTCAAATTTATAATAATAATAAATGTACTAGTGTACATGAAAGTGAAACAAAACATAAATGATAACTAAACAAATACACACATAAAAGTTTGCAAAGTAATACATAATATATTAGCACATGAAAATGCACGCTTAATGTTTACACAAATCATTCGCCGTCCTCGCCAGATTCCTGCACGGAAGATGGGATCGGCCAACGTCCGATGAGATTGATCATTTCACACATTTATTTTTTTACTTGTACATTGTAAACATTTTCTTCTTTTTCAATAACTATTTGCCAATGTATATAACCGTGTATAAAGTTGCTTTTTTGTTCTTTTAATGAATGCTCATAATGTATACCAACCTTTCCGTTGAACTTTTGATACACAATGATAACATTCATTTGTGGAAACAACTAAATTTATTCCATTTATAAAACTTTTCAATAATCCTTTCCCATTGCTTTTAAAATTCTGACATTATTATTCCCATTCGTAATCATCGAACTGCTAGAATAAAATGTAATTACCTTGCACATTTGCAACAAATGCTCATTTCATAAAACGGTTCCTACAAATTGTTCTGCTTCTTAAACCTTTTAACGCATTCTTTTGTATGTTAATGTTATACATATTAAAACAAATACGAACATTTGTTTTTCATTTCTATTTAAAATTTTGAAATCATCTATTTGTACGCTGTTGTTAAAATTGAATTAGCCTTATTGTCATTTATAGTGCTTCGTTCTAATTTCAGCACTTCAAAATACACAAAATGCAGCTTTTTTTTAAACAAAGTTCTCTTTACAAAACGTTTCAAGGTATATTACTCAAAATCTGTCTTAAAGTAAAATAAAGCTTAAAAGATGTCCTGCATTATTTAAATACGATTTGTGAACTCATCCATGTTTGCATTATATATATGTAATAAAACGAACCTAGGCTAATACAATTTCCATATGTCAGTACTGAAACTGACCATTTCGACCCCTCACAAAACACAACTTTACATTGGCATGAATCGATTTAGAGCGAGCCTTTTTTGCAGTCTCCTACAGCAATTTTGTACTTGTCTGTTGTAGTTAAGCCCTACGTGCAACGCTACGGTAACACGTTTTATCCACCGGGTGTTTTTCATGGGCGGATGTCATTCCTATGAAGGATATATGATCAAATCTGTATCATAAGTAAGATTAAGAGGTGTAATTAAGACTCTTTGAAACTTTGTTACTATCAATTGTTGACGCCTGGTAGTATACAGGTTTGATCAGGGCATGTGCCGAAGGGGCCGGCAATATTTAGACAAAGGAACAGAAGGAAGTCGATGTTGTCCTAGATGGAAGAAGAAATAATATTAGTTGAAGGTGTTGAATGTATAATGTTATTAGATTTTAAGAAGTGTTGTAAAAGTATTTATGTAGAGAACTTGTGTTTTTTGTATGCGTTTGTGTATGCCACACTGCTTCAACAGTTGCCAAAATAAATATGGAAGTCTTGTCCCCTGCAAACATGTGTTTGTCTTTTGTGCGGAGGGACGTTTAGACTGATATTGTTTTAATTTATGACACAATGATCAAAACCGTTGTCGTGTGTTTTGGCGCAAGTACCAATACATCTGTCCCGTTTTGTCACACCTTTGTACACTCGTTCTTTTGTATCTCATGAAAAGGGGAAGATTTATTGTAAAAAGATCGGCCGGGAATCGAACCGGGGCCGCCCGCGTGGCAGACAAGCATTCTACCACTGAACCACCGATGCTTACATTTGTAGATGCACGTTTTAACGTTTATATAAATGCGTTTAAATCATACGTTAACGTCAATAACGTATGTGCACAAAGGCATGCTTTGGACCGTACTGTCAATTATGCAAGTTTATTTATTATCCATCAGTATTACAACGGTTTAGATGAAAGATTCTGATATAACTTGACACGGACAGATCACTCAGGTCCTTATTTCTTGAAACAGTTTAAGCCCCTTTAATGTAGCAGAATTAAGCGTAGCTCACTATTTTTATAACTGGTGTAATATTTACGTTCTTAAGTGTTTTTTACTTAAACTTTAACTAACGAAATAATCTTTATGGTAACACAAACCTATAAACCAGGTTAATATGTCCTTGATGATAAACTCTTTTTTGATGTGAAGATTGAGTAAGCCATTTGCGTAATGAAAAAGTAACATGATTTAAGACATTTCGAGAAATACAAACGTAGTCTTCATATAGTAGGTAAGATGGTTAAACGGCATTCTCCTTTCTGGCCATTTTTTGTTTGTTTTATTAACGAACAAAGCAATAAATAGCAAAAATACGTCGTTTACTCTACTTCATGCTATAAATAGTTATTAGCTCTGCATGAGTTATCCATAATCTTGACGAATTTGGTGGTTCCGAGATGCCGGACTGCGCTATGAAGTATTTTAACGTCGTTAGCCGTACGTTCCGTGAGTAGAGGATTATTAATAAAAAGGTAGGCGCCTATCTCTTCATGGTGTTCCTAGGTGTTTTGGTGGATGCGTCTCTTCTCTTAGGACTCTTCGCCATAAATATTAAAACTGGTATAAGACTGCTGGCAAAACATCAGATCGCAGTTTTTATATCTTTTCGTAAAGCATTTGTAACGCAATTAGCCATAAAACATTGATTTTCGAACGTAAATATATATACCAGTTTCAATATTTATGGTGTGTAGAAACGACTGATCTACAGATATCCACACTTCGTATTTACGGTTGATTAATTATTTTCATTAGTAACACAATAATGACTTCTAGTGGACTATTCAACGTTGTTTTAAACTGAATTGAAGGGCAATAACTGTTGTGTAACTGACCCAATCTAGACGTTTCATGCTGGAGCAACTCCGCAATATAATTGTTGCATACATGTTTAATTAATCCCTGTCTTTCAGCAAAATAATAAAGTTTAATTGCTTCGGACGGACACTTTAAGCATTAATTGAATTGAAATGACTATTGTGATACTGCCCAGATCCAGACCACTGTCCTATAGTTACACTCACTTCGTCTAAGTTGTACATTTCTGTCCATATGATACTTAGTAAATGCATTCGGCCGTATGGAAAAACGTACGGACGGGCGGACCAATAGAAAGACGGACTGACAACGCTAATTCTATATCCTTTCGACTAAACCTTGTGCGGGTTATTAAAAGGTAAATACAGACCGACTCATTAACACGCGATATAAATACGTTTAATTATCACAATCAGGCGGTCATACGTTATATAGCAATGGGTAGCAAACAGGGAAGGAAAGCTGATCCAGTTTCAGTTTTTGACGAAATTGGAAATCTTTTTATAAAAGAGAATATAACATCGAAGCTTGTTTCATCTGCGTTTTAATAATGTTAAATGATTGCTGAAGCCATTGTTGAAGCAACTCAGTATGGTATCCGTCGTATAGCAATATAGAATAATATATTCTACGTTTACGTTTGACCATACGCTTGTAAGCTACTATGTAATCTAACATAAATAGCCTGTTGTCACCATTCTTGTTACAGTTTAATTTTGCCTCACAGCACTCTAAGTAAAACCAATCAGACTTTTTAATATGACTATCTTGTGGGCGGTTTGAATATACATTGTACAATATATCGAGTTGGCGACGCCTCTAATTATACTTGTATAATCGTGAACAGTATTTTCAAAACTTTAGCATTTTGCATATCAATATTTAATTACAAAGTATTGAAGTCGTACAATTTGGCCCAAAACCCACTGCGCATGTCATTTTCAAAGGTTTTCCAAGTATACGTGTATACGCTCGAATTATATCTAAACAAAACATGCAGCACTACTTTTTAGTTTAAACATTTTTTTTATTTTACAACAATTGTGAAGAAAGTTATGATAACTTATATTAAGTCACTCTCGTTGCCACGATATTTTACGAGAGTGTGTACTTATGTTGTGGGTGAAACCGAAGTACCCGAAGTAAACCTACTTGTCTGGCTTAGTGACGACTAACAAATAACAGTGCACAATGATTAGACCCTTCACCAAAATTGTCTACATTAAAATTATCAATACAATGAAAATCATGCTCATTCAAGATCAAATAATCTATGTCACTTAATCGCACGAGACTCTTGAGTGTAAATGACCCCGTCTCGTGACATATTCGACCCGGCGGATCCATGGTCTAGTGATAACACACTTGACTGTCAATCCATTGATCGCAGGTTCGATTCCCCGCCGTACCACTAAACATCAACTACTCGTCTTCCAGGAGGGACGTTAAATGGGGGTTCCATGTGACAGTCTTATACACTGGTGCACGTCTAAGAACAAGGGTAGCTTTAACCAGGGTTACATTCTGTCTGTGAACTATGCTCCGAAAACCTTAAATCACTAGCAATCTTATCGGAGCACTTGCCGAATGGACAAGGTCCAAGTGCGAGTATAAATAAGCTTACACACCACCACCATCACCACCACCATATTCGACCATAAGCTATACGCAAGGCAGTGGATGTACACAAATCTAATAAATAAAAAATATATGCAAAGCATCAAGTCGACGCAATAAAAATCAATAAAAAAAACTTGCAGATCACACAAAAAATGTAATTATTCAATGATAACATGTTAGGAATACATATGTTCGAAAAACATTATTGTTGATATTAGTGTTACAATTATATTTGTTGTTTTGAACACACTTTACTGTTATGAGTAAATAGAACTATACATCATAAGGGAAAAATCATTAACTTATTCTTTCGAATGACATTTGCAAAACTAACAATTAAGCTTGATGTTTTTCAAAACTCCCCTTTTCGCTGCTCGCTAAGGGTGATTACTGCGAAGGAGGATGAGAAACATAAAGGAATTTCTTATAGTTCCGTCTAACCTTCATCTATTCGCGGAAAATCAATATTAAAACACACACACACCAATATTCAGAGCCGTTATCATTTAAGACTTCGTTATCAATTAAAGTATAGTTGTTTAGGTACACTGTACCTGTACACATTTTATCGTACAACGTAGAAAATATCAAAATCATTCTTCTGCAATTATGAACTGCTCCCTAAGTTAGAGAACAATAGTGGACACTATCAAAAATAGCCGGTGCCTTTCTGGGTACCGACTCATAATAATATTTTTAAGCGAAATTGGTTATAAGCATCACCTGAATATCTAAATAAGGCAGAATTGGGTACATAATCTTCATTATCTATCAAATTCATGCGCTTTACAGTCACGTTTATTTTCATCACTTGCGTTTCAGAGATCAATAATAAAACTCTGCCATGGGATTGAAAATGATCAATATCTTGTTGTAGTAAATCAAAAAGATCGAATGTTAACAATATCATAAGCTGGCGAATTTTCTGGCCATGTTTAGAGCCCAGCTAAATATATATCTTATCTAAATAAAATATAACTTAAGAACGCTTAGGCCACAAAAATAGTATCATGTCTATTCAAAACTTCACAACTCCTTTGTAAATCGAAAAAGTTCCTTCATTATATTTCGAAAGCCGATCTAAACTGACTTGCAGAAACGAGCAGACGTAAGATCCTTCTTTCGAGGAACCCACACTTTTCCCTAAAACAATGCCTATAGCTGTCATATTACTGCCGTCAATGCTTTCGGAGATGACAATTGCTCCACCATCACCGGGTTTAGAAAACGGTTCATCTTGTCCAGGCAAGTCATTAACAAGAAAATAAGCGTTAGAAGTAGTCGTATACTTGGAACAGGCTATGATACCTTTACCAGGTTTTGATGACGCTCCCCAAATATGTACATGGCGACCATTCCATTCTTCAATATCTTCTGTCTTAGTGTCGTAAAGGTTGCATGGCTTAGCATCTCCGTTTGTATCTTTAAACGCTAACTGACATTTTGGAACAAATTCACCAAATATCTCCATGGCTGCTATTCCAACGTCGACAAATTGTACGATCTCTAACAATTTGCCAATACGAGCGCCATCAACAATCATTGTATCATCCTCTGATACCATAGTACGCATAACATGGTTGGTAGTGATTGCACATACGCTGGTAGATTGTAAATGTGTGTGAAAAACAAATCCCCCGAGTGTACCTCTTACTTCAGGTCGTGAACTGGAAGAAACCTCAGAACCACAACTAAAGTATTTGCATGGCTCTGCATCGGAGTCGGATATCTTAAAAAAGGAACAATATGTTAAACGATGAAATATAATAAGGTTATTTAACTGCGTTTCGATCGGAAAGTTATATTCGACGGTTTAAATATTTTTTCGTCATTTAAATAATGCGCAATAATATTTGCTATGACGTGACATCGGCAGCTTCGAATACGCCCGTATTCCACTAATACGGACAGGCGTATTTTGCGACATGTATTGCTTACAGCTATGTGATGCGTCAATGATAAAAATTTAACGTGACTGGAGCATTAATACAGTTTATCAAGGAACGTAGCATACCTTACGAACTGGATTTGGTCGGTCTCGAATTTCTCCTCTTTCTTCTTCCCGTTTCTTTTCTAAAATAAAGATATATCTGACAAGTAGTATGCACCAAAAGGCCGCTCCATAGCATCACCACCATCTTCATATTTATGTTGTTACCAAACCGCCGGCTGTCCGTAGGTTAATGATAGAAAATTCACATGCACAAACCGATGCGTATATATAAGATACAAATTCCATACATGATGCGAAGTAATTGATGACGTAAGATTAATAAGGGTTAGGGAATTGTTGGGGGAGGCTTAGTTTTGGCTGGAGTATTGTTGGGTTAGAGGTAAAGTATTTTTTAATTAGAGTTAGTCAGGGGGAGGGTATTGTTGAATAAAAGTTAGTCAGGGTAGGGTATTATAGGGTTAGAGTTAGTCAGTGATAGGGTATTGTTAGGTTAGAGTTAGTCAGGTTATGGTATTGTTGGGTTAGAGTTAGTCAGGGTAGAGTATTGTTGGATAAGGGTCAGTCAGGGGTAGGGTATTGTTGGGTTAGGGTTAGTCAGGGTCGGGTATTGTTGGGTTAGAGTAAGTCAGGGGTAGGGTATTGTTGGGTAAGGGTCAGTCAGGGGTAGGGTATTGTTGGGTTAGGGTTAGTCAGGGTAGGATATTGTTGGGTAGGGTCAGTCAGAGTTAGGGTATTTGTGGGTATGTCAGGGGTAGGGTATTGTTGGGTTAGAGTAAGTCAGGGGTAGGGTATTGTTGGGTAAGGGTCAGTCAGGGGTAGGGTATTGTTGGGTTAGGGTTAGTCAGGGTATGGTATTGTTGGGTTAGTCAGTGTTAAGGTATTGTTGGGTAAGGGTCAGTCAGGTAGAGGGTATTGTTTGGTTAGGGGTAGTCAGGGTAGGGTATCATTAGGGAAGGGTCTGTCAGGGTTAGGGTATTGTTAGGTTAGAGTTAGTCAGGGGTAGGGAATTGTTGAATAAGGTTCTGTCAGAGTTAGGGTATTGTTAGGTTAGAGTTAGTCAGAGGTAGGGTATTGTTGAGTTAGTCAGTGGTAGAGTATGGTTGGGTAAGGGTTAGTCAGGGTTAGGGTATTGTTAGGTTAGAGTTAGTCAGGGTAGGGTATTGTTGGGTTAGGGTTAGTCAGGAGTAGGGTATTGTTGGGTTAGGTCTAGTCAGGGGTATGATATGTTGGGTTAGAGTTTGTAAGGGGTGGGGTATAGTTGTGTTAGGTTAAGTCATGTGTAGGGTATTGTTGGGTTAGGGTTAGTTAGGGATAAAGTATTGTTGGGTAAGAGTTAGCTAGAGGTAGCGTGTTGTGAGGTAAGAGTAAATTACGGGTAGGGTGATGTTGGACTAGGGTTAGTAAAGGGTAGGGTAATGTTGGGTTAGGGTTAGTCAGCGGTAGGGTATTGTTGGTCAGGGTAAGTCAGGGGTAGGTTATTGTTTGGTAAGGGTAAGTAAGGGGTAGTGTATTGTTGGGTTAGGGTTAGTCAGGGGAAGGTTTGTGTTAGGCTAGGGTAAGTCAGGGGTAGGTTATTGTTAGGTTTGGGTAAATCAGGGGTAGTGTATTGTTGGGTTAGGGTTAGTAAGGGGTAAGTTATTTTTAGGTACGGGTAAGTCAGGGGTAGGGTATTGTTGGGTTAGGGTAAATCAGGGGTAGGTTATTGTTGGTTAGGGTAAGTCAGGGGTCGGGTATTGACGGATTAGGGTAAGTCAGGGGAAGGGTATTGATGGAGTTGGGTAAGTCAGGGGTAGGGTATTGTTGGGTTATGGTAAGTGAGGGGTAGGTTAGTTTTGGTAAGGGTAAGTCAGGGGTAGAGTATTGATGGATTAGGGTTAGTCAGTGGAAGGGTATTGTTGGGTTAGAGTTAGCTAGAGGTAGCGTGTTTTGAGGTAAATTACGGGTAGGGTAATGTTGGACTAGGGTTGGTAAAGGGTAGGGTAATGTTGGGTTAGGGTTAGTCAGCGGTAGGGTATTGTTGGTCAGGGTAAGTCAGGGGTAGGTAATTGTTTGGTAAGGGTAAGTAAGGGGTAGTGTATTGTTGGTTTAGCGTTAGTCAGGGGAAGGTTTGTGTTAGGTTAGGGTAAGTCAGGGGTAGGGTATTAATGGATTTTGGTTAGTCAGGGGTAGGTTATTGTTAGGTAATGGTAAGTCAGGGGTAGTGTTTTATTGGGTAAGGGTCAGTCAGGGGTAGGGTATTGATGGATTAGGGTTAGGCAGGGGTAGGGTATTGTTGGGCTAGAGTTAGTCAGGGGTAGGTTATTGTTAGGTTAGGGCAAGTGAGGGGTAGTGTATTGTTGGGTAAGAGTAAGTCAGGCTAGGGTATTGATGGATTAGGTAAGTCAGGGGTAGGGTATTGTTGGGTTAGGTGTAGTCAGGGATAGGTTATTGTTAGGGTTAGGGTAAGTCAGGGATAGTGTATTGTTTGGTTAGTGTTAGTCAGGGGTAGGTTATTGTTAGGTTTGGGTAAATCAGGGGTAGTGTATTGTTGGGTTAGGGTTAGTCAGGGGTAAGTTATTTTTAAGTTAGGGTAAGTCAGGGGTAGGGTATTGTTGGGTTAGGGTAAATCAGGGGTAGGTTATTGTTGGTTAGGGTAAGTCAGGGGTCGGGTATTGACGGGTTAGGGTAAGTCAAGGGTAGGGTATTGATGGAGTTAGGTAAGTGAAGGGTAGGTTAGTTTTGGTAAGGGTAAGTCAGGGGTAGGGTATTGATGGAATAGGGTTAGTCAGTGGAAGGGTATTGTTTGGTAAGGGTTAGTCAGGGGTAGGTTATTGTTGGGTTAGGGTAAGTCAGGGGTAGAGTATTGTTGGGTTAGGGTTTATCAGGGGTAGGTTATTGTTAGGTTACGGTTAAGTCCGGGGTAGGGTATTGATGGATTAGGATAAATCAGGGGTATGGTATTGTTGGATTAGGGTAAGTTATGGGTAGGGTATTGTTGGTTTAGAGTTAGTCAGTGGTATTGTATTGTTGGTTTAGAGTAAGTCAGGGGTAGGGTATTGTTGGATTAGGATAAGGCAAGGGTAGAGTATTGTTAGGTTAGAGTTCGTTAGCGGAAAATTATTGTTGGGTTAATGTTATCCAATGGTAGGATATTGTTGGGTTAGGGTTAGATAGGGGTAGGGTATTGTTAGGTTAGAGTTCGTTAGGGGTAAACTATTGGTGGGTTAATGTAAGTCAGGGGTAGGGTATTGTGGGGTTAGGGTTAGATAGGGGTAAGGTATTGTATTTAAGGCTTTATCTGTTCTCAGTATTGCGGGATAGGTGTCTACACCCCTAAATTGACGTGAACTACGATGACATAGACTGCCTTATGATATTATTTTTAATATTATTTAAAATCGTTATTTTTAATTATAATAATTTTCCCATTTAGTCCGCTCTTTTAACACGTCTCATGGAATATGTCAATACAAGAAATCTTCCAAACGGCAAGATTTTACCTTTATTTGCATGCCTTGAAAATTCAATTTCAGAGAGTAATCTGTTCTTACCTGTTGCTCTTTCTATTCTCGTTAATCTGTCCAGTACGTCTGTAAAAACAGCATAAGCATTTGGACATGCTGTATATATAACACACGCACGATAATATTATGGTAAATTAACAAAATGAAATGCTTGCTAAAATTATCGAGCGAAAGTTATATAACGATATTTCCTGCATGCACCTTCAATCAACAACCAATCAATCTAAAGGTTATTCATACCTAAATACAACAGTATGATACTATCTAAAACTGTTTATCATTTATTGACCAATCTTTTGAGTATTTAAACTGGAATCCGCTTTTTGAAAATAAAAGACTTTTTCTTAATAACATGCAACTAACAAATCGCATTCAATGAAGAACTAGCGTCTTAGAAATAGGTGCATTCTAGAGTTATCAGGCTTTAATTATAGAAATACCTTAAATTGGTCTGGTTTGATAAACAACTTTAGAATCCTTTGTCCAGTAGGGAATAATATCTTGGACAATTTCGTTAACCAGCCATGTCATTTGAGTCATTTAATCATATAAGTTACCTAAAGCTAGCCTTGTCCGATTAATTACTTTATTCCATCACCAAATCAGAATGTGTATTAGCAAAATATCTTGGTCTGAATTGATTTGCTCACGTTTGAAGTAAAAGACTCACTTCAGCTTACTTTTTGTGCAAAAAACTCACATGTGCTGCGAAAACCCCACTATAAACTTACTTATTTCCACAAAACCCATTCATTTTGTTGCCATGCACGTTTTGAAAGATAAAGTATGAACAAGTCCGTACCTCCATTCAATTCCAGTAACCGAGCAAGCTGGTTAAAGTTTCCTGAAAATTTAAGAATAAATGTTCTTACTTAAAACAAACTAATATGTGCTTTTACAATGCTCCTTAATGTGTCTGAATAGTCGGTAACAAGAGCGAACACATTTAGGTTTTCTGTATCTTATATAACTCACGTGCACAATTAGTTAGGTAACATATCAAAACATACTGAAAGATATAATTATCGAGCGCAATTTATTAAACCATTTTTTTAACCAATTTATTTTGCCTGCATGCAACGCCAATAAACAACCAATCATACAAATGTTATTTCATACGGAAATAACGCAGTATGATGACATTATAAGGACAAAAACAATAAAGACAAATGTTTTGTTTATCTTTACATGCATTTGTGACAAAAAAGTACCGGAGATATTTGGCAGTTTACCATGACAAGGAACTGTGTAAATAAAACATGAAATTATTTAAGCATATTATATTTAAGTGTAAATAAGTCCGAACCTCCAATCATTTCCTGTGTAATAGTGCATTTATGGAAAATATTAATTACTGATAAAACGATTATAACCGTGTATTTAATAGCTGAACATGCAAAAATATTAAATGATTGGAGAATGCTTAAAGACTGTGATCTACTATAATCTCAAATGGTAGAAATACTGTGTTTTATGCATATTGCTTTCAAATTAAAAAGGTACCCTTGATTAGAACCATTGTTTTGGACATTTATTCAACCTTTTCGGAAAAATAAAATAAAAGTATTAATTGTGGTAAATCTTATGTGGGAGTGTGCATCTTTAACGATATTTCCTTCATGCACCGCCGATGAACAACCAATCATTATACAGTTTATTCATACACAAATACAGCAGTATAATGATATCTAAAATACAAAACCATTGATCGACAAATGTATTGAATATTTTGATATGGATTCGTACCAAAGCTGTACCGGAGACATTTGGAAGTTGAGTATGAAAGTGATCTGTCCAAACAATAATATGAAATATTCATTTTTTTTAAGCACGAACGCCTTGAAAGATAAAGTATGGACAAGTCCGTACCTTCAATCATTCCATGTGTCCGAGCGTGCTGGTTTGTGTTTTCCGAAATTTGAAGAAGATATTTTCTAAATTTGCATTCAACTTATAATTGCTCATATCATACTCCTTTATATGTCTGAAGAGTATGTTTAAACAGCTTAGACATTTAAATTTGCTGTCATTGTGTGTGTATAACTAACACACGATAATAGTACAGTTCATCAATAAAAAAACTTGGAGTGATCAATTTATTGAGCGCTATTAATAATTTTAACGATATTTCTTACCCGGACCGCCAATCATACAATGGTTATTTCATACATAACTACACAAAAACATACACTATTCATTTTTTAATCATGATTGTTTTAAAAGATAAAGTATGAATAAATCCGTACCTCCAATCATGTCATGCGTCCGAGCATGTTGGTTTGTATTTTCTGAAAATTAAAGAGGATACATTTCTTAACTGTCAATCAACTGATAATTGCTCTTATTGTGTTCCTTAATATGTCTCAAGATATGGTAAAAATAGCATGAATATTTAGGTATACTGTATAACTATCACACGATGTATATATATATATATATATATATATATATATATATATATATATATATATATATATATATATATATATATATATATATATATATAACTCACGCACTATATATAAATAGTTTAGTGCATTATCAAAAAACATTGAATGGTCAAATTATCGAACAGAAGTTACTTAGCGCTATGTCTTGAATGCACTGCCAATAAACAACTAATAATTATAAGGTTAATACATACATAAAAACAACAGTATAGTAATATCAAAAAGACAAAATCATTGACTGACCAATGTATTGAATAATTTGACATGAACTTGCGTCAAAGCTGTACCAGAGATATTTTGAAGTTGATGATAAAAGGGAAGACGTGCCGAAACAATAAAATACAATATTATTTTTGTTGCCGTGCATGTTTTAAGAGAACACTTATGAATAATTCCGTACCTCCTATCATTTCCTGTACCCGAGCATATTGGTTGTGTGAACAGAAAATTAAAAATGATATATTCTAAATTTACACATGTAACTAATAAATGCTCTTATCAAGTTCCTTCATATGGCTAAAGTGTTGGTATTAAAAGCATAACATTTAGGTATGCTGTATCTTATATAACTCACACCCGATACTAGTAAGGAACAATAGCAAAACATATAGCAAGATCAAATAATCGAGCGCAATATATTTAAAGATATTTCCTGCATGCAACGCCAATGAAAACCAATCATACAATTGTTATTTCATAATGAAATAACGTAGTATGATACCATCATAAAGACCAAACATTAAAGACAAATGTATTGAACATCTTTACATGCATTCTTAATATGTCTGAAGAGTATGTTAAAACAGCTTAAACATTTTTGATGTGCTGCGCTTGTTCATGTATAACTAACGCACGACAGTAGTATAGTGCATCAATAAAAAAATATTTTTTTGAGCGCTATTGATTATAACGATATTTCTTGCCCGCACCGCCAATCATGCAATGGTTATTTCATTCCTAGGTACAGAAACATGATAATATCTAAATATATAATCATTTTTTACGAAGACTTTACCAGAGTCATTTTGAATTTGACGATGAAAGGAAAGTCCCTAAACAATAACATGTACTATTTATTTCGTAGTCGTGCACTCTTTGAAAGATAAAGTATATACCTTCAATCATGTCACGTGTCCGAGCATGCTGGTTAGTGTTTTCTGAAAATTAAAGAATATATGTTCTGAATTTACACGCAACTAACAAATGTTCTTTTGATCCTCCTTAATTTTCTGAAAAGTCGGTAAGACAGCCTAAACATTTAGATATTCTGTATATGTTTACATCCCAATGCAAAAAAAAAACATGGTACAATAGCAAAATACTTTAAACGGATTGATCAAATTGTTGACCTGAAGATTTACAATGATATTTTCCAGAATGCACCACCAAATAACAACCACTGATTCTCAGGTTATTTCATACATAAATTCAGCAGTATGTTTATATCTAAAAGATAAAATCATTGATTGACAATGAATAGACTATTTTGACATGACGTGACAAAGCTGTTCCAGAAGTATTTGAAGTTGACAATGGAAGGCAACTGCTGTGTACTGTATATAAAACTCATACACGATTATAGTGTAACAGTATAAAAAAGTCAATGATTGAATTATAAGTAATAAGAAAATATTTCCTGCATGCACCGCAAATGAACAAACAATCATAAAAAGGTTATTTAGTGCCTGAAAACAACATTATGCTAATATCTAAAACAGTTTATCATTCCTTGACCATTGTATTGTATTGAATATTTTGGACTTTAATCCGTTTTCTTTTTAATTAAAGATAAAATGTTCTCAATAACAACGAAAAATCGCATCAGAGAAAGCACTCGTGTCTAAGAGATAGTTGCATCAAATAAAAAAACCCATTGAATAATCAAATTATCGAGTAATATAACACTATCTCCAGCATGCACATCCCATTTATCGATCATATTATTAAATAGTTTGACTAGAATTCGTAATCAGGTTGTACATTTTGACATTTTAAAGTTGGCGATGAAAGGGAACTGCTAAAGCAATAAGATGAAATGTTATTTTTTTCAATCATGAACGTAGAAACAATTCCGTACCTGTTATCATTCCCTGTGTCCGGTCATGCTTTTTAATGTTTTCTGAAAATTAAAGACACAATGAACTAATCGGATCAGAGAAAGCACTAGTGTCTAAGATACGTTTTTACGCTTTGTGACATTAACTCGTGCAGATTGATACAAAAACAGATAAGTATTATTGATTTAAACATGTTAAAATGAACCAACTCACAATATCAAATAAAACATTCCAGTTAATCTACCTTCATGTTAGGTTCCATGCTTCAATTACCTTCGTGGTGATGATCAAGTTTTTTTTCAATTTCATTTTGTGTTGTGGCCCAGTTGTTCAACGCAACAATTGCGTCCGGTAATGACATAGCTGAACATTTCTGCTTTATCAATTTGACGCTACTGTCAATATTTGCATCAAACGAAGGGTCATGTACAAACGTCTTGGTGTTTTCAATCAACTGTGTTATTTCCGATTTAAAATTCTCGTAGTCTTTCTTTTCAAGAAATGCCTTTTTACAATGAGCTAGTTCATTCCTTATGCTATGCGTGGCGTCAATGGTGCCATGGAGAGACACTTCATTTTTCGAAGAAAAGGCGGTTTTCAAAACGAAGCAAATCATTGGCATCGTCCAAAATTTGACGTCTGGTTTCAAAGCAAAAAATGTACCAGCTTTTGTTCGACCAATTTGCGAATTTCTTATAGCATGTTGGTGGGTTTTAACTATGTCCTTGAGACTATTACCAGATGCACGAACACACCCCAAAAGCAAATTTTTTTGGAGCTGAGTAAACACTAAGTCTATCATTGACATGTCCCATTCCTTAACATTCGTTTTTCCTCTCGAGGGAAAAAGTATTGGCACAGCTTCTTTGTGGAGGAAGGGTTCGAGCTTAAGTTTATTGTTTCGAAGGTATGTGTCTAAATCGATGTGACAAATTTGTGAAACATACTTAACCAATAATTCTTCCTTCACAAATTTAACACTGTCCATCAACAACAAAACGATTTCCGCGTAAGCATTTTTTCCATCGAAATCCATTTTGTTAATACCTGTAAAGATACAACATAGAACCGTAAATATATCATTATGGTCAAAGATTACTGCTGTTATTAAACCTCAAACTGCCTATATTCTAATAAAAAATGACTTTTGATTACATTATATGATAAAACGCTTTTTTCTGTAGTATTGTTGTTGATTGATTACACTTTGTTCATATGACAAGTCTTGTTATCATTCGGGGTACCATGCACTTACTGAAATGGTTTGAAAGAATATATTATACCCTATAAAGTGTTTTTATTTTTTTATATTTTTTGAATTAAAATTCCCCTCGAACGTTTTTTAAGTAATGACCAAGATTAAAACAATCTTAGGTCCACTATAATAGGATCAAGCTGAACAATCTTTGTTTTGGTATGATTTGTGTGCTTTTTAAAGGAAATATTTTTTATAATATTCACGATTAACATTTTATATTTTTGTAAGTATTTTGATTAAATATGCACTATTACTCCGAAATAAGATTTATCATAATTAATACAATTGTTATAATATATCAAAAAGGATTATTAGATATCGAAAACAATGTTTTTATGAAGGAAACCGAGTTTAACTTAAAAGAAACGTGCAGAAAACACGGTATTTTTTATCCTTATGCGACAATAATAGATCACAGTTAATGTTTTAGCACTCACAAATCACCAATCATTTAATATTTTTGCGTTTTCAGCTATTAAAAACATAGGTAAAGTTTTGTTATCAGTAATTAATATTCTCCATAAACGCATTATTTAGAAGTAAGTAGTTACAGATATAACACTCAAAATATATGATTGCTTTAAACATGTGTATGTATGGATTTTGAATAAGAGTGTCACTTTAATGAAATAAAAGACTTAAGCGTGTTATGCGAGGAATTGGTGCCAGGCCATATACTCGTACATGTAGTTTTCATTATTTTTGATGAAATATTTTTTTTTTATCAAATGTCAGTCAATATTTTGTTAAGCTGAAAATAGTTAATTCATAAAAGCATATCCCGATTTTACAAAATAAATATACATGAAACTTAAATTGTTCTGATTGAAATAGGAATATCGCCTTTTTCAGTTAGGGTTAACATTTCGTACAAGCCATTATTATGTGCATAATAGAACAATTGATATGTATTCAAACCGTTTATAATAACGATTGTGAATGAGTTCTAAAGGTATGAATATTATCCGAAATTTGATATACGTTTCGTGACTGAAACTACATTAAGATTGCTACCAACTCAAACTATATACGTGCATAAATCACATATCAAATATCGAAGTTGTTTGATGAAACAAATATGCTTTGTTTTAAACAAAATAAAAGAAATATGTTATAGTGGCGAGTGCAATAGTTGTGAAACACTGGCTGATGTTCAGATTGCCGTCGTAAATAAAACATTTTTAAAGTGAAGGTAAGGTAAAAGAAATGTCTGATGACGTATATAAAGCAAATGGTACATATATATCTTAATATAACAAACGCAGTAGAAAATCATACATTTGCTTGAGAAGATTTTGTACAGAAGTTATTTTTATGCAATTTATTCGGCGGTATCATACAGAATTTCAGTGTTTTGAAATAGTGCCTATTTTAGATTTGGAATGGCTCTTAGATTATGTGAAACTCTAAAAATGTAAGGAATTGTGCTGCAAGCAGTGTTTACGTCATGATTTTCGTTGAAGTAATGTATTAAGCACGATGGTAAATCAGACAATAAGTAGGTTAGACGGGTGTTTAGATTTAAATAAATGATTGAACGAAATGTTAAATTTGTTTCAAAACAATCGTTTTCACTTTAAAGGCCTTTGTTTATAGTTGAAGATTGATTGTATTAATAGTAGTCTACTTTCGTTTCCAACAGATATAAATTCAGAGCAGGTATATTTGTTTAACGTATCCATACGTGCATTGGGAAACAAACAACATCAGGAATAAACAATTCTTTATATATTTCTATTTTCCCGAAATTAACACAAACAAGACAACCTAATTGATGTTTTACATTTTTAGAATCGGCAACGCTATGTCCGATTACAACGCATGTCCTCGTAATCGGTAAGTGATAAAAGTTTGCAAGCTACCTGCTTCTTCGGTTTACTGTAAAATATACATCATTTTCAAATTAAACTTTGGAATAACAGCCCGTTATTGGTCTTTGTGTTCAAAGTGAACCGTTATGTTACCTTTTAACTTACTCGCGGTGGAATCATGAGGGCGAATGAAATAAACCTATAAATAAATTTTTACTTTATATATGGTAGTGTTTAAAATTCTGTAATATCGTTGCCAACCATTCTACATTTGCAATAACCATGCTTAATCAAGTTTTAAATATAACAATTAAACTATGTAAGCGTGTGGGTCGTTTCTTTATAATTGTACTCCTTACGTTGTAGCCAACATATGACTGATACAATAAAGTATAAAAATTGGTGAAATTCTAAAATAGTTAAATATTACAGTCCATATCAAATCTTGCAGCTGTCAATGGTATAAAACCATACCTGTCACAGCTGTTAACGGAGATTGATGTTACTTGTAAAGAGCTCTTTTTGGAGTGTCAAATTTCGTGCGTATGGTACGGGGTTTTGGCCTCTTATTTGCAATTGATGAAGTGTGCATGTTATTTTGTTTCATTAAGGCAGTTTCTATTAAAGTATATTTTTTTTTATTCTAGACTAAATTTAATTTACATGTTCTGATTCTGTTTATTGTTTTTGCATTTTCTGTTTTAATGTTGATTTGGCCTGTAAAATCATGCTCAGAAATAAAAGCTACAAATCGTGTTACTTTGGATTTTGTTGATTACGACATTGCATTTAAACAGAAATATACATACAACTAAACTAGTTTCCTCAAGTAAATGCTTACTTTGATAAGATTTACCTTTTACGTTTTTTCCTTTATATACGATTGTTGGGAGTAGAGTGATGTTTGTGCACGTAAACCGGTTTAAACCCCCAGTAAATCTTTGATTTACTGACCGTTCCAATGCGTAACCTAACAAACCTTGATAAACAAACCTAGTTTTTTATATAGTATATATGCACTGTGCTGTTTGTGGAGATTTGCGCTGTAGTTCCATGTTTCTTGTTTGTGATTTTTTTTGTTCTATGTCTTTGGCAATTACTCAGTGACATTAAACGGGGCTTATGTTTAAACGTTTGGCTACTGAGCTTGTTTCTGTAGTTTTTACATAAGTATTGTTCAAAATATGGATTTGATATTGTGCATTAGCATTCAGAATATGTTTTCACCTACTAAGAAGCAATTATCATGCTCCGTTTAGAAGCATTTATGCATCGTTTAAAAGCGACTGTGAATATGTTTTAAGCCAAGAAATTGGAGACATATTCTGTTGGTTTACGGACAATTCGGCACTAAACGAATTCGGCATACTTACCTTTTTGGCACCAAGTTAATTCGACACCGCCAATTCGGCACCATCAGATTGAATACCATGATAATTCGGCACCGTTTTACTTTTTTGCTCATGTATTAAGCATAAAGGGTTTAAATGTTTTTCAAGAAAAATTATTATTCCCCGAAATATATATAGAGCTACTTCTTTTTTTAAATTCTTATTTCATTATTCATTGTTATCAGTATATTGTACTGCATTCTAAATTCTTACTACTGGTACAAAGATTTTAAAAACATTTGTACAATTTAATCCGTTTATTTTATTTTTTATTTTTGGAATACTGAATTTAACAGGAATTAATGTTCGAGATAACAATCAATATACGCGACATAATAAAAATGTTTACATTATAACTTTATGCTGAAACTTTCGTTGTTAAAATAGTAAAACAATAATGAATGTATTTTGCAAAGACATGGAAAGAAATATAATTATTATTTAAATTTTAAACTTTTATTGACAAATTGCTTTCTTATTATGTAGGCTTAGAATACTTAAGTCGATTATCGTCATGAACTACTAAAACAATTAAAATAAACAGACGACTTAAAATTTATGACAAAGTTATTTTTTGTTTGATGAGATTATTATCTGTAGAAACACATTTCATAGTGTGTCAGCATGTGTCTCGTTAATCAAGTTGTGCACCCTGTCCGTTCAACCCCTGGTGTGAAAATTAATAATAATCTTTTTAACATAACATTGTTTATTGATAACCATATGGTTTCATTGAGTACACGGGGGTCGCATGGCAACTTTCTGAATGATATTTATTAGCGTATATATTCAGTCAGACTGATTTTAGTTATAGTTGTAGAAATTATATTTTTAATTGTTAAGCGTTCCGATTAGCTGTTGAACAACTTTATTGGTTTAAACAATGATCGACGATTTGTGCATAAAGTGTCGCTATCTAGTGAGGCCTAGACAAAAGGGAAGGATACGTTTATCATATTGAAAACAACAACAACATGAAAAACTGCCTTGAAGGTAAAATCTTTCATCGTATAGGTAAAATGAAAGTTAATTGTTGTTTTTGAGTTATTATATTGTTGCATAAAAACTTCCAATGGATATTATGTTAGTACAATAAGTGATTGTTTTATGTAACGTGCTTGTTATTTATGTGTTTTCTTTGCTGCATACATATATGTTATACTATTTAGAAAAACATACAAAATAATTATGTTTGATCTGCCTTTCTTAAGTCAATTGAGGCAATTTATCGACTCATTTGAAAATACATAGCGGAGTATCACTCTTTATGTACTAATAAAATCAAGTTACATTATAATTGTCATAAAAACAAAGAAGTGAAATTGAAGTAATAAACCAACGTTTAATTTTTCATCTCTGTTTTTGTTTTAGAACAAAAGCTTTATATTCAATAATTTGTTTAAAAAAAGAAAATTTGCATTTATTTTAAACATTTAATACAAACTAGCATTTCAGTATACCTCTTCGGTTTTAAACCGCCAAATGTTTGCTTACATCCGTTCTAATTCTCTAAAAATCCAAATCAATGCAAGATATCGAAATGGAGAAAAATAGGTTTAACATTGTATCATGTTTTTTACCCATTCATTTCAGATCCATTTCGTGTTAATTTACGTTTTAGCTACACAAAGAAACTTACGCCACGAGGGAAGATCAACTCAAGATCCAATCTTTGCAAACTTTTATGTTTATTCAATTATTAACTCAAAATTGTATTTGCAAATTACTATTAATGATAATATATTAATTGCTTTTAAATTTTTAGAAATAAACGAACCATATGACGACTGAAAGTGAGAAAAGTTGAGTTAAAGATAATTTGATTTATGTTCCGAATTGACTATGCTTTATGGTGTCGAGTGATCTGAGTGCCAAATGTGTTGGTGCCGAATTGACTAAGCCGAACTATCTTGGTGCCGAATTGTCCAGTTACCATTCTCTACAGGTATTGTAAATAATCGTATCGTAAAACTATTTGCGTACATGCATCTATCAATTGCACCTTGTTATGAGGAAACAAATATATTCAATCCTTAAGAATGTTAATCGTATTTTGGTTTAAACAAGGAAAATAAATTTGTAGCACATATTGGTAGTACCGATTATAGTTGTACATTGGTAGATACTCATGGTAAACAAAGAGTAGGTCAGGAAAAAGAAATTGTTTGTCGGCGCATTTAAAACTAATGGTACATAACTATATACATATATATATATATAACAAAGGCAGTAGAAAATAATTCATTTTCTTGCAGTGAATTTGGACAACAATCACCTCATATACTTTGTGGTAAAAACTGTCAACTACATGTTGTTATGCATTTATGTTTTTAAAAAATGTTACATCAGACAATAAGTAAGTAGGAAGGGTCCTGAGATTTTGTTAAACCTGCCCTTGGTTTGATGGGGTTGTTTAGCTTCTGATTTTCTGGCTTGGATTTTGTTCCATAACATGATTGATTCGGTTTTCAAAACAGTTGTTTCCATCTTAAATTATTATGGCCGAATTTAAAAGTGGTGTATTTCTATTTCCTACAGATGTAAGTATTCCTCACGCGTAAATCAGTTTAACCTTACCATATATGTGCAAAGAAAACAACAGCATAGAACAAATATTAACTCAAGCAGAGTGCATGTTTCTGAAGACTAGGTCAACTCTTATGACTGTTGTGTTCGTCTGTTTTAAAAATACCCAACACTAACCATGCAAAATAAGTAATGTTTTACCTTTTTGGAATTGATATTCCTATGTCCGATTAGAACAAAGTCCCCATTTGAATGTCATCTCCTTCTTCTATTAACTGTAAATATAACATTACAAAATGAAACAATGGACTAAAAATCCTTTGAAATTGTCTCAGATGAAAACACTAGATCTTAGATATTTGTATTTAAAAGTGAACCATTTTGTTTCGTTTTAACATCCTCTCCGTGTCGAATCATGGCGGCCTATGAAAATCCTCTATTAATAAATTCTGATGTAATTTATGGTCGGGTATAAAATAATAAAGTTTTGTTGTCAACCATTTAGAAATTGTGAAAACCCGTTTAATCAAGGATTCAATGCGTTAAGGAAAATATGTGAAGCAGTGGAGAATAAATTAATTTAAGTTTTCTTTTCGTTATAAGTGAATGTTTCACGTGAGAGCAAACGTATTATTGGTGAGACAACGTTTAAAGGTTGGTGAAAATCTGAAATAGAACTGTCCATGTTATATCGATAGTACTGACAATTACAGGACAGAAGCTATCAATGGACTTAAGCTGTCAATGATGGGGAAACTCGAAACATGTCTAGTTACGACTGTTCCTCAGAACGATGTTATCTAGGAAGAACGCTAACTGGCGTGTCAAGGTTCAAGCGCATGCGCATAGGTACCATACGAGGGTGTGGCCAGTTACTGAATTTGTGGTACTGAGCAAGCTATCTATTTTCTCTTACTTAGGCAACTTGTACAAAGTATATCAATATTGTAATCTAGGCCAAATTCATTTACAATATTTGGTTCTTTATATTGTATTTCCAACTGCACTTCGATTTCTGTTTTGATGTTGATTTGGCCTATAAAATGTTACGATCAGAAATAAAATCCTGAAATGGTACTACAGAAGATGTCATCAAATTCTTCTACAATCCAATACATCATGCTGGCCTTTGCCTGTGATCTTCTCTTCTGTGAGTAGGTGGGGTGAGGCTTGTTGCAATTGAAGATGCTTAAGCATTTCGATCACGCCGTCACTAATCCTAAAGTCTTCGAAAACCATGCTGGCTGATCAACTTTTGACCATCTCGATCTACCTTATATAGGATTGTGTATAGATTACATAGGGCAGTGGCATACTCTACTAATGGTCTACGAATGAAGCAACATAATATATAACGCTTCCCGGTCTGTTGTACACCTTTCCATTGGTGAAGACTTTGGTGCTTTCAGCTTCCTTAAATACTTTTTTTATGATTCCAATCGATTCAATATGCCATGGACTTTTGGGTCATTTATATGGCTTATGTCCTCCGAAGCGTGCAGATACATCACTCTAATGTAAAATCCTTGGGTTTAAAATGACTATTTCGGGGAGAAAAACGACTTCGTTTTGGTGCTTTGAGGTGAACTGGAAAATTGAATCTATTACCAGAAGCCGTGTGTGTTATCATTATTATTAGCGGATGTCATAATATAGTTGTATACCGGAACGATTTTGTATTTATTGCTAAATTAAACCATGAGTGCATGGCCACCTTGAATTAACGATTGAGTATGTCTGTCATTAATGGGTTATGCATCTGTCCCCACTTCACTAGCTACAATATGTCGCTAAGCAGCGTATCTTGCTAGAACAACACCTTAATATATTTCACTTGCTTCATGACCAATTGGGACTGCGTAACCGGTAAAAGATCTGATCTCGTGTCAACTGAAAGGGATAAGACGTCATATTGGTGTCTGTGGTCCGGAAGAAACATTTAAGCAAATAAGGTAAAAACATACTAGTGAACTTGGATATAACATACTCTCTAGACCCAACAAACTCAATTTAGCACTGCAGTTCGACACTTTAAACATAAAAGACGGCGTGATACATTTTTTGCTTGAAGCTTGTTGCTTGCCATCCGCTGGAGTGAAATGATACAATTCCAGTCCAGGACGTTTTTTTTACTGTTTCCCCGTTTGGAGGATAACATTAGCCCCAGTTCAGGCATCTCACATTATGTTGTTATTTGTTTAACAATAAACTGACCGCATTAACCTCCAAGAGGTTGAAGGTCGTGTGCAGTTCAATCTCTTTTTATGTCAACTCTGAATACTTTGCAACTCAGTCTATCACCTGTGGGGTGCATGTTGTTGATGTTTTTCGTGACTTTCGACTAATGGCATTAATCTTCTAGATGACTGGCGTTCGTCTTCATTCCCTAAGTGACTATATTTGAGTTGTCATGTATTCCGACTCTGTGTACGACTATTCGATTCATCCTCCTTAACAGGCTTCATAGGAATTGCATGTTTGAATACGGCACTCAAAATCGCATAAATGTTCCCAATAGGAATTTCACTCCGTGGTAAGTGTATGCCCGTGTTAGTTTGTTTAATCAGTATTATTTATTAACAAATAACAGTACACTAAACGCAAGCAATGGTTTGAGTGAATAACGACACATAGTATGTACTCAAATCGGATAAAGTCCCTTGTCATGATTTAATTCCCTTCTATCTACAATGTTCTTACTGTGGACCGGATCTTGGTAATTAGATTTTTTTTAATAATTTAGGAAACTTGAACAATATTTCAACAAGACACATTTTAAGGTGAGAATTAATGTTGTTATTGTAAATATTGGAGTGTTGTCTTTATGCTTTCCTCATTTTTGTGTTGCATCTTTTACACGCCATACGACACCAAACAGGATTTCATTTCATTCAAACAACTATATGCGATGGTTGTTAAAATAGTTCGTAGACTGTATTGAAAATCTTATTATATGTATGACGTTAGTTATACAGATAAAAGAGAGGAATGATTGGTTCATTATTATTAAAAACGAGTCTTGGCGATTGTTTTTGGATTTTTTTCGTAATGAATGACCACGAATGTGATATTCCATTTACATCATTCATACTTATTTGCTAAATGCTGTCGCCGTATCCCACTTTATCCGGGGTTGTATTACTTCGAAATCCGACCGCTGTCACCAGTGTCGCCGTTTCTCACTTAAACCTTAATTACGATATTTATAGATCCCAGCTTTGCCACCAGTGTCGCCGATTTTACTTTATCAGGATTGTTTTTCCTTTGTATTAACTACTAAATCAATCGCTGCAATCATCCAATACAATATATCGAACACGCCACGCTGCTGAATTGTCCAAAGATCCAAATTTGCACCAGAGTGACAACAAATTTTCTTGCTGGTTTATTTCAAACATTCACCAAGTTCCCTGACATATTAAGAGGAATAACATCTTTTAACACTTCAATATCGAAACAATTATTCACTCCTTTAATGTAGCGTTTCATGTCCCTAATATTTCCATATAAGATAACTCAATGTAGACATACTGAATCCTGTTTAATCACATATTCCTGACCACAGGAAACACTTAAGGAAATATTTTCTGGATACTGTTTTCCAAGAAAGATTACAACAAATATCTGGATCACTTGTACTCTTATGTTCCTATACCTTGCAATACATCTCATAACTGATTTCAAAAGGCGAAGGTTCGAACAATTGGCTGATGAAGACAACATCATGATCAACCAGAGTCAATGACTAAACAGCCTGATCATGATCTCCTTTTCTGAGGATACCCACTGTCAATTATAATTAGGATCCATTCGATCTTGAGGAAACCACACACACCGTATGCCCCGCACTTAGCTACGCGCTATATACCCAGTATACAGCTTGGCAGTCCTAACATAACTAGTTCTAGAAGAAATTGCAGAAAGGATGTGACCCAGGAAAAGCATAATAACTTATAACATAGCGTTGCAATGTCATAAACAGTAGGTCATCTAATAAACCTTTGCAAATCTTGACATTTATGGATGTCATACGGGCAAGTATAATAACATCCTCAAAACGTGTGATGTATAAAATCTCAACTACGCATCTAACATGGTAGTCACTGTTAATCTGCTTTGTATCCTATAAACATTTTTCAATTCAAACTATGATAACACTTCTATTTACAACACTTTTGCCACAAAGGTGTTCCTCAGAATAAAAATGTCTAAATTTATGAAGTCGTCAGAACTTCTCGCACCGACTACGCTACTTAGGTCCAAGGGAAGTAACCGCTGTCAGAAGTTAGGGAATTATAGTGTACTGTGACCGTTATTTATTGAAGCCTTAGCTCTTTGTGTCTGCGTTCAACGACACTGATAAAAAGTTTTCCTAACGAACGACTGTGTTTGACCATTTTTCTTTAATTTTTTATTCATTAAATATAACGTAAGGACCTTTGGTTCGTCAGAAGAACCAGGTATATATATTATTCTATATTTACGCTTTGAACGAAGGTTTTACTGTTCTTGTCTTAAACGTTTAACTATTGCATTAACTGTTTAAAGCACATGGTCTAAAGGGCGTTTTTTTGTTTATTATCAGTTCAGGCATTCAGAAGTGTCTGTTTCTTAAACGATTAACGGTCCTAAAATCTAAGATTTAGAATATTTAGAATGAGTGTTTAGTATGTTTACCGTATTTCATTGTGGTTAAATACCTTGTCCGGGTTAACTATTCTAACATGTGTGCATTATCTTAAATTTTACAATGGCTGTACTTCCATCTTCTATCGGCTATCATAACTGGCGGAGAAGTAACAGCTACTTGCGGAGATACCTCTCGGTCATCCGGCTTGTAACTGTTGTCGCTGACATGGTGGCTGCTGCGCACTTTCCAATGCGGCTGTAGCCTCCAATCCTTGACACACGCTCCCGGATGCTGGATTCCTGAAGGCACGACTTTCCACAACCATAGCCTTCTGCGCGGCCACCGAAACTGCATCTACCTCACGGGAAAATGAACCACATTGGTTGTCAGCCCTCGCACAATAATTACAACACCCGCAAGGAAGAACTGAAACTTTAAGCTACATATGAATTGCAGTGACCAGGATGTTGCTTCTTTCCTGATCGGCACTCCAAGACAATGTTGAACTGAGCCAATTCCTCAATCCAACAAGCTAGCTTATCCTCCGGTTCTTTGAAGTTCAACAACCATGTCAAACTCGAGTGGTGGGTTCGGACCTTGAAAGGTCTACTGAACAAATAGTATCCATACTGCTGATTAAATCTGACGATTGATAACAGCTCCTTTCTCGTAGTGCAATATATCTGCTCCTCTTTCGTTAGGACGTAACTGCTTTAGGCACTAACATGTTCTGCATCGTTCTGAATTTGCAAGAGCTTTGCGCTAACAAAATTGTCCGACACATCACAATCCAGAACAAACTCACATTACGGTTTTGCGAATGCTGACATGGATTTCAACAGACAAACCTTGAAAGGAGTTGCAATCTCGTCTAGTACTGTACCATCAGCTGGCAGGGAGGGAGCCTGGTGTCGAACAAGGAGAAGGTGTTTCGACTTGTTCTTCTGGCTGTATATTATTTGTGGTCTCATTAAATGAAACAATGATTGCAGATGGGGCGTCTTGTAATGTATTTGATGGTACGGTCTCATTAGAAACAAGTTTGCTACTCGTTTCGCTCTTCTAGGTTTGAGCCGGTGTATTGTTGGGTCGAGGATTGGCCCCTTTTGCGTTTAAAACAAATGCCTTAAAGTCCTTCTTGTGGGGACATTCAGCAATCATGTGTGACTTACTATCACGAACGAAACAGCTATACGTACCTCGCGGACGGTTGAACTTTTGCTGACTGCTACGTTGCTGAGTGGGTCTGCTTCACAAAGCCGCTTTACCTCTTCTCGCAGACTCTGTATTTCCTTCTGAAGAAGGCTCATGTCTAACGCAGGTCCAGTATTATGCTGAACGGCATAAACATTTGCTGCGTTATAATCATAATCTACTTCTTTATGAACCGATTTACTCTTACCCATATCATTCTTGGAATGCTGAAACAACCTTATGTTATTCATGGCCTCGATGGTTGTATACTTAAGCATACAGGTGCTATGACCAGCTTCACGATCTTGCAGGCCTTGACAGAAACGGTCTATCGCCTGCTGGTTTGTGAAGGTCTCCGGAAGTGACCGGAACACTTCGGCAGCTAGTTCCTGTACCCTATTAGCCCAATCGTTCATGTACTCACCCTTTTCCTGTGAAGCGTCAGCAAACCTGGCCCGAGCGGAGGCGGGAAACTTTGAACCAAACCGTTCCTTAAGTTTGCTGTAAAAAGAACGGTAAGGCATTTGTGGACTGCATTGAGGCAATTGAACACATTTGTCGAGTGCCTTTCCGGACAAACAATGTAATAAGCAAAGTTTACAATCATCTGTACCCCTTCCATTAGCATGTTGGTTTATGCAGATGACAATATTAAGACCACATTCTTCGGCACTGTTCCTGTTAACAGTCCGCCGTTAAACTGTTTAATGTAGTTCCTAAATTTGTTCAATTGGAATTAGTCCTTCAGTTGCACAACTACCCTTCTCCACAAAATTGTAGTTGGACTGCGTTTTATCAAACACATTAATTCCGCAATTGTTCGTGATTATAGGGAATAAAAAGAAGTTTGTCTTTGAAATCTTATATTGAGCCAAAAGAGAATTCAAGTCCAAAAAGAGGGATCCTGAGCTAATTTGCCTGCTCCTTAATATATTACCAGCTGCATTACAGATCCAATGTCAGCTGATCAAAAGGTCGTAGTCTCTTGGAGTTTCTTGGGTAACTCATGTTTAAGAACACAATGATGAACCATGTAGGTTTGTCTTAAAGAGCAACATAGTCAAAACTAGGATCTTTTGTTATGACCTTATTATAAATACAGCAGTCCCGTTTTGTCACACTTATGTACACTTGCAAATTTGCTTTTCATAAAAAAAATAAAATGACAACCTTAGTATATTTGGATCTACCACTGAATCACCGATGCTTACATATGTACATGCACGTTTTTACGTTTGTATCAACGCGTTCAAATCATACGATAACGTCAATTACGTATGTGCCCGAAGGCATGTGTTCGACCGGTCTGTCAGTTATGCAAGTTTAATTATTTCCTATCATTGCTGCTACGTTTTAGACAAAATAAAACAATCAAAGTATGTAAAGCGACAGTATGATGCAGAAAATATACATGTAATTAGTTTACTAATCTGATCAATGCATGAAAATAGTACTAGGTCCTTATTTTACGAACCATTTTAAGCCCCTTATTTCAGTATTAAACTGAGGTCCCTTATTTTGCTTTGGTGTAATTTGTGTGATATTAACAAGGCTTGCTTTATAGTTTTGGGATTTCATCTTTACCTAACGAAATTATCTTTATGATAACACAGTCCTATTAACCAGCTGAATTGGGCCTTAATGATATAAACTATTTTTTATATAGTGGAATGAAGATTGAGTAAGTAATTTAGATCAACGAAATATGTTTAATGAGGCTTAAGAACTTTCGAGAAATTACAAACGTTTTTCATATGGACAGTTCTAGTATTTTGGCCAAATTTTAAATTCAAAATGTGCATAATGTTAAAGGATTTTTTTCATTTTTAAATGTTACCTCAGCTGTTCACAAACAAAGCCATGTGCTTTCTTGTGAAAACCAGGTTATCCAATGATCATGAGATATCCCAGTTAGTAATTGAATACAAATATGCTCGAGTAATTGTAGTAGTATTGTAAATGTAGGAACTGTCAATTACTTTCAGTGTTTAACTTTTACACTTACGCATTATAAACATGCTGCAACGTGTTCAAAATACATAACAAAGGCTTAGCACAAAGCAAACGTTACTCTCACAATATCAGGGATGTACAACCATTTGCATTGAGCCCTTGATATGGAGTTCAGAATTAAGTTTAAACATGTTTTTCAATTTTGATTGATATATTTGGAAATTTCGCTGAACTTAAGCGCTGTTAATGATAACTACTAAGAAATCTGCAGGTAGTCACTAGTTATGCAAATACAAGTAATATATTTGTGCATGCTGGCATTATGGTCAACAATATAGCTTTGATAATGGTCAACATTGGGCTGGTTAATGGCTAAGGGGTCAAAACTATAGTGTTGTTAAATGGCACACGGGTAAACTCTTTGGTCTTGTTTAATGATGCAGAAATCAACACTGTGGCATTATGTAAAAATACACGGGTCAACACTGTGGTCTTGTATTATGACACAAGAATCAACACTGTGGTATTGTTTAATAATACACGGGTTAACACTGTGGTCTACTTTACTGATTACAGTGGTCAACACTTCTCTTATTTAATGATACAAGGGTCTACACTGATGTCTGTTTAATGATACAAGGGTTAACACTGGGATCTTGTTTAATGTCACAAGGGTCAAGACTGTGTTCTGTTTTAATGGTACACATGTCAACACTGGTCTAGGTTAATGACACAAGAATTAACACTTTGTTATTGTTTAATAATACACGGGTCAACATTGTTATCTTGTTTAATGATAACTGTGGTCAGCACAGTTCTCTTGTTTAATGATACAAGGGTCAACAATGCTTTAGTTAAATGACAAAAGGGCCATCATGGATCTTGTTTAATAATAAACGGGCCAACACTGTGCTGTTGTAAAATAACGAATGGGTCATCACTGATCGAGTTTAATCGCACACTGATCAGCACTGTTGTCTTTAAAATAAGACAAGGATAAAGACCGTGGTCGTGTTTAATAATACACGGGTTAATACTATGGCCATGTTTTATGACTAAAGGGCCATG
The DNA here is from genome assembly GCF_026914265.1 of Mya arenaria. Lineage (NCBI taxonomy): Eukaryota > Metazoa > Mollusca > Bivalvia > Myida > Myidae > Mya > Mya arenaria. Next base: position 62,888,423 of record NC_069128.1, read on the forward strand.
TCTGGTCTTTATTTAATCACAGAAGGATCAACACTGAGCTCTTGTTACATGTCACACTATGGAATTGTTTAATGTCACAAGGGTAAACACTATTCGATTGTCTAATTGCAAAAATTTAACACTATGGTTTAATTTAATGACAGATGGGTAAACACTGTGGTCTTATTTAAAGACCCAAGGTTCAACACTGTGGTCTTATTAAATGACAGAAGGGTTAACCCTGTGGTCTTATTAAATGACAGAAGGGTAAACACTGTGGTCTTATCTAATGACAGAAGGGTTAACCCTGTGGTCTTATTAAATGACAGAAGGGTAAACACTGTGGTCTTATTAAATGACAGAAGGGTAAACACTGTGGTCTTATTAAATGACAGAAGGGTTAACCCTGTGGTCTTATTAAATGACATAAGGGTAAACACTGTGGTCCTATTAAATGACACAAGGTTCAACACTGTGGTCTTATCTAATGACAGAAGGGTTAACCCTGTGGTCTTATTAAATGACAGAAGGGTAAACACTGTGGTCTTATTTAATGACACAAGTGTGAACACTGTACTCTTGTGTATTTACACAAGTGTCAACACTGTGTTCTTGATTAATGTCTCAGGGATCTTCTATAGTCTTATTTAAGGACGCCACCATGATAAATTGATAGTTCTGGCCGTTACGAAGTATAGGGCAGAACGAATGTCCAAACGTGTTATGAGCGCAAATGCGCGGGTCATTTGAGCGTGAAAGTCATGTGGTATTCGATCTAGGGTGTTCGTTTATATTGGCGGGCAAATCAGTTCTAGGCTTGACTTCTAACAGCAAATATCGATTTTATTTAAATTCGAAAAAGTATATTTGAATGGAAACTGTCACGTAATAACGTCAGAAATGCACCGACGTGCTCGTGACGTAGGGTATGGTGAGACGTAAATTTCAATACCAGAACCAAGCTCCTATCACTCTTGGTTCCGAAGATACCTTCGAGATTAGCTCCCCCTTAGTAGCTATATGGGAGCGCGTTTTGTGTACGAAATGTCGCGAATTCGCGCATACTTTGACGCTGCTGAAAAATTGGTCCCAGTCTGATCACGTGTAGGGATGCTGAGATATCTTCGAGATTGCCAACCCCATTTTAGGGCATTTTGTGCTGCATTTTAGTGTATAAAATAACGTAATAGGCGAATGGAAACTGTCACGTAATAACGTCAGAGATGCACCGACGTGCTCGTGACGTAGGGTATGGTGAGACGTAAATTTCAATACCAGAACCAAGCTCCTATCACTCTTGGTTCCGAAGATACCTTCGAGATTAGCTCCCCCTTAGTAGCTATATGGGAGCGCGTTTTGTGTACGAAATGTCGCGAATTTGCGCATACTTTGACGCTGCTGAAACCAGTCAAAAACTATCATCCCGCACATCCCAAGGGGTGCATCATTGAAGGGTTTAGCGTCCCCTACATGGAAAAATTGATCCCAGCCTGATCACGTGTAGGGATGCTGAGATATCTTCGAGATTGCCAACCCCATTTTACGGGCATTTTGTGCTGCATTTTAGTGTATAAAAAATGCTTTCTTTGACGGATTGAGTTATTGCGTTGTTTCGTCTATTTGTTGCAAACTGACGGCATGTGAGTACTGAACGTTCACCAGGTCTGACAAGTTGGTTTCCTCGAGTGCAGGACGAAGTGAACCATTTGGTGACCCAAGTGAACCACCTATACATTGTATTAGAGGCACTTCTTTAATAGGGTGGGAATTACACCTATTAAAGAAGTGTGAATGACACCAATGAAAGAAGTGACAAACTGGACAATAGATAATAGGTGGTGTTATAAATAGGGTCATTAAATGAAAACATGAAATTGTCAGTCAAATTTATAATAATAATAAATGTACTAGTGTACATGAAATTGAAACAAAAAATAAATGATAACAAAACAAATACACACATAAAAGTTTGCAAAGTAATACATAATATATTAGCACATGAAAATGCACGCTTAATGTTTACACAAATCATTCGCCGTCCTCGCCAGATTCCTGTACGGAAGATGGGATCGGCCAAAGTCCGATGAGATTGATCATTTCACACATTTATTTTCTTACTTGTACATTGTAAACATTTTCTTTTTTTAATAACTATTTGCCAATGTATGTAACCGTGTATAAAGTTGCTTTTTTGTTCTTTTAATGAATGCTCATAATGTCACTCTATTGTATACCAACCTTTCCGTTGAAATTTTGATACACAATGATAACATTCATTTGTGGAAACAACTAAATTTATTCCATTTATAAAACTTTTCAATAATCCTTTCCCATTGCTTTTAAAATTCTGACATTATCATTCCCATTCGTTTTCATCGAACTGCTATAATAAAATGTAATTACCTTGCACATTTGCATTCAAATGTTCATTTCATAAAACGGTTCCTACAAATTGATCAGCTTCTTAAGCCTTTTAACGCATTCTTTTGTATGTTAATGCTATACATATTAAAAAATACGAACATTTGTTTTGCATTTCTATTTAAAATTTTGAAATCATCTATTTGTACGCTGTTGTTAAAATTCAATTAGCCTTATTGTCATTATAGTCCCTGTTCTAATTTCAGCACTTCAAAATACACACAATGCAGATTTTTTTATTTTTTTGAAACAAAGTTCTCTTTACAAAACGTTTCAAGGTATATTACTCAAAATCTGTCCTAAAGTAAAATAAACCTTAAAAGATGTCCTGCATTATTTAAATACGATTAGTGACCTCATCAATATTTGCATTATATATATATATATGTACTAAAACGAACCTAGGCTAATAAAGTTTACATGTGTCAGTACTGAAACTGCCCATTTCGCCCCCTCACAAAACACTAACTTTACATTGGCATGAATCGATTTAGAGCGAGCCTTTTTTGCTGTCTCCTACAGCAATTTTGTACTTGTCTGTTGTAGTTAAGCCCTACGTGCATCGCTACGGTAACACACTTGACTGTCAATCCATTGATCGCAGGTTCGATTCCCCGCCGTACCACTAAACATCAACTACTCGTCTTCCAGGAGGGACGTTAAATGGGGGTTCCATGTGACAGTCTTATACACTGGTGCACGTCTAAGAACAAGGGTAGCTTTAACCAGGGTTACATTCTGTCTGTGAACTATGCTCCGAAAACCTTAAATCACTAGCAATCTTATCGGAGCACTTGCCGAATGGACAAGGTCCAAGTGCGAGTATAAATAAGCTTACACACCACCACCATCACCACCACCATATTCGACCGTAAGCTATACGCAAGGCAGTGGAAGTACACAAATCTAACAAGAAAAAATATATGCAAAGCATCAAGTTGACGCAATAAAAGTCGATGAAAAATATCATGCAGATCACACAAAAAAATGTAATTATTCAATGATAACATGTTAGGAATACATATGCTCGAAAAACATTATTGTTGATATTAGTGTTACAATTATATTTGTTGTTTTGAACACACTTTACTGTTATGAGTAAATTGAACTATACATCATAGGGGAAAAATCACGAACTTATTCTTTCGAATGAAATTTGCAAAACAAACAATTAAGCTTGATGTTTTTCAAAACTCCCCTTTTCGCTGCTCGCTAAGGGTGATTACTGCGAAGGAGGATGAGAAACATAAAGGAATTTCTTATAGTTCCGTCTAACCTTCATCTTCATCTAAAACACACACACACCAATATTCAGAGCCGTTATCATTTAAGACTTCGTTATCAATTAAAGTATAGTTTTTTTAGGTACACTGTACTTCACATTTTATCGTACAACGTAGAAAATATCGAAATCATTCTTCTGCAATTATGAACTGCTCCCTAAGTTAGAGAACAATATTGGACACTATCAAAAATAGCCAGTGCCCTTCTGGGTACCGACTCATAATAATATTTTTAAGCGAAATTGGTTATAAGCATCACCTGAATATCTAAATAAGGCAGAATTGAGTACATAATCTTCATTATCTATCAAATTCACGCGCTTTACAGTCACGTTTATTTCCATCACTTGCGTTTCAGATATCAATAATAAAACTCTGCCATGGGATTGAAAATGATCAATATCTTGTTGTAGTAAATCAAAAAGATCGAATGATAACAATATCATATGCTGGCGAATTTTCTGGCCATGTTTAGAGCCCAGCTAAATATATATCTTATCTAAATAAAATATAACTTAAGAACGCTTAGGCCACAAAAATAGTATCATGTCTATTCAAAACTTCACAACTCCTTTGTAAATCGAAAAAGTTCCTTCATAATATTTCGAAATCCGATCTAAACTGACTTGCAGAAACGAGCAGACGTAAGATCCTTCTTTCGAGGAATCCACCATTTTCCCTAAAACAATGCCTATAGCTGTCATATTACAGCCATCAATGCTTTCGTAGAGGACAATTGCGCCACTATCACCAGTTCTAGCAAACGGTTCATCTTGTCCAGGCAATTCATTAACAATAAAATAAGCGTGAGAAGTAGTCGTATACTTGGAACAGGCTATGATACCTTTACCAGGTTTTGATGACGCTCCCCAAATATGTACATGGCGACCATTCAATTCTTCAATATCTTCTGTCTTAGTGTCGTAAAGGTTGCATGGCTTAGCATCTCCGTTTGTATCTTTAAACGCTAACTGACATTTTGGAACAAATTCACCAAATATCTCCATGGCTGCTATTTCAACGTCGACAAATCGTCCGATCTCTAACAATTTGCCAATACAAGCACCGTCAACAATCATTGTATCATCCTCTGATACCATAGTACGCATAACATGGTTGGTAATGATTGCACATACGCTGGTAGATTGTAAATGTGTGTGAAAAACAAATCCCCCGAGTGTACCTCTTACTTCAGGTCGTGAACTGGAAGAAACCTCAGAACCACAACTAAAGTATTTGCAAGGCTCTGCATCGGAGTCTAAAATAAAGATATATCTGACAAGTAGTATGCACCAAAAGGCCACGCCATCACCACCATCTTCATATTTATTTTGTTACCAAACCGCCACGTTGGCTGTCCGTAGGCGAATGTTTGGGCGTTCACATGCACAAAACCGATGCGTATATATAAGATACAATTTCCTTCATTACGTACATGATGCGAAGTAATTGATGACGTAAGATTTTTGGGTAAGAGTTAGAAAGGGGTAGGGTATTTTTGGGTTAGAGTTAGTCAGGGGTAGGGAATTGGTGGGTAAGTCAGGGGTAGGGTATTGTTGGGTTAGAGTAAGTCAGGGGTTGGGTATTGTTGGGTAAGAGTCGGTCAGGGGTAGGGTATTGTTGGGTTAGGGCTAGACAGGGTATGTTATTGTTGGGTAAGGGTCAGTCAGTGTTAGGGTATTTGTAGGAAGTCAGGGGTAGGGTATTGTTGGATTAGGGCTAGTCAGGGTAGGGTATTGTTGGGTAAGGGTCAGTCAGTGTTAGGGTATTTGTAGGAAGTCAGAGGTAGGGTATTGTTGGGTTAGGGCTAGTCAGGGTTGGGTATTGTTGGTTAAGGGTCAGTCAGTGTTAGGGTATTTGTAGGAAGTCAGGGGTAGGGTATTGTTGGGTTAGGGTTAGTCAGGGTATGGAATTGTTGTGTCAGTCAGGGGTAAGGTATGGTTGGGTAAGGGTCAGTCAGGGGTAGGGTATTGTTTGGTTAGGGGTAGTCAGGGTAGGGTATTGTTGGGTTAAAGTTAGTCAGGGGTAGAGTATTTTTGAATAAGGGTCTGTCAGTGTTAGGGTATTGTTTGGTTAGAGTTAGTCAGGGGTAGGGCATTGTTGTGTTAGTCAGTGGTAGGGTATGGTTGGGTAAGGGTAAGTCAGGGTTAGGGTATTATTAGGTTAGAGTTAGTCAGGGTAGGGTATTATTGTGTTAGGTTAAGTCATGTGTCGAGTATTGTTGGGTTAGAGTTAGCTAGAGGTAGTATGTTGTGAGGTTAAAGTAAATTACGGGTAGGGTAATGTTGGACTAAGGTTAGTAAAGGGTAGGGTATTGTTGGGTTAGAGTTAGTCAGGGGTAGGGTATTGTTGGTCATGGTAGGTCAGGAGTAGGTTATTGTTTGGTTAGGGTAAGTCAGGGGTAGTGTATTTTATGGCTAGGTTAGTCAGGTGTTGGTTTGTGTTCAGTTAGGGTAAGTCAGGGGTAGTGTATTGATGGATTAGGGTTAGTCAGGGGTAGGGTATTGTTAGGTTAGGGTAAGTCAGGGGTAGTGTTTTATTGGGTAAGGGTCAGTCAAGGGTAGGGTATTGTTAGGTTAGGGTAAGTAAGGGGTAGTGTTTTATTGGGTTAGGGTCAGTCAAGGGTAGAGTATTGATGGATTAGGGCACGGCAGGGGTAGGGTATTGTTGGGTTAGAGTTAGTCAGTGGTAGGTTATTGTTAGGTTAGGGCAAGTCAGGGGTAGGGTATTGTTGGGTGAGAGTTAATCAGGCTAGGGTATTGATGGATTAGGGTAAGTCAGGGGTAGGGTATTTTTGGGTAAGGTTTAGTCAGGGGTAGGTTACTGTTAGTGTTAGGGTAAGTCAGGGGTAGTGTATTTTTGGGTTAGTGTTAGGGTAAATAAGGGGTAGTGGGTTGTTGGGTTAGGGTTAGTCAGGTGTAGGTTATTTTTAGGTTAGGGTAAGTCAGGGGTAGAGTATTGTTGGTTTAGGGTAAATCAGGGGTAGGTTATTGTTGGTTAGGGTAAGTCAGGGGTTTGGTATTTATGGATTAGGGTAAGTCAGGGGTAGGGTATTGATGGATTAGGGTTAGTCAGGGGTAGGGTATTGTTGGGTTAGGGTAAGTCAGTGGTAAGTTATTGTTTGTTAGGTTAATTCAGGGGTTGGGTATTGTTGGGTTAGGGTAAGTCAGGGGTAGGGTATCGTTGGGTTAGGGTAAGTCAGGGGTATGGTATTGTAGGGTTAGGGTAAGTCAGGGGTCGGGTATTTAAGGATTAGGGTAAGTCAGGTGTAGGGTATTGATGGATTAGGGTTAGTTAGGGGTAGGGTATTGTAGGGTTAGGGTAAGTCAGGGGTAGGTTATTGTTTGTTAGGGTAAGTCAGGGGTAGGGTATTGTTGGGTTAGGGTAAGTCAGGGTTAGGGTATTGTTGGGTTAGGGTAAGTCAGGGGTATGATGTTGTTTGGTCAGGGTAAGTGTTGGGTAGGGTATTGTTGGGTTAGGGTAAGTCAGGGGTAGGTTATTGTTTGTTAGGGTAAGTCAGGGGTAGGGTATTGTAGGGTTAGGGTAAGTCAGGAGTAGGATATTGATGGGTTAGGGTAAGTCAGGGGTATGGTATTGTTCGGTTAGGGTCAATCACCTATAGGGTATTGATGGATTAGGGTTAGTCAGTGGTAGGGTATTGTTGGGTAAGGGTTAGTCAGGGGTAGGTTATTTTTTGTTAGGGTAAGTCAGGGGTAGGGTTTTGTTGGGTTAGGGTAAGTCAGGGGTAGGTTATTGTTTGTTCGGGTAAGTCAGGGGTAGGGTATTGTTGGGTTAGGGTAAGTCAGTGGTAGGGTATTGTTGGGTTAGGGTAAGTCAGGCGTATGGTATTGTTCGGTTAGGGTAAATCAGGGGTAGGGTATTTATGGATTAGGGTTAGTTAGTGGTAGGGTATTGTTGGGTTAGGGTTAGTCAGGGCCAGGTTATTGTTGGGATAGGGTAAGTCAGGATAGAGTGATGTTTGGTTAGGGTTAGTCAGGGGTAGGTTATTGTTGGGTTAGGGTAAGTCAGGGGTAGAGTATTGTTGGGTTAGGGTTAGTCAGGGGAAGGTTGTTGTTAGGTTAAGGTAAGTCAGGGGTAGGGTATTGTTGGGTTAGGGTAAGTCAGGGGTAGTGTATTGTTGGGTTAGGGTTAGTCAGGGGTATGTTATTGTTAGGTTAGGGTAAGTCAGGGGTAGGGTATTGTTGGGTTAGGGTTAGTCAGGGGTAGGTTATTGCTAGGTTAGTGTAAGTCAGGGGTAGGGTATTGTTGGGTTAGGGTAAGTCAGGGGTAGTGTATTGTTGGGTAAGGGTTAGTCAGGGTTGGGTTATTGTTAGGTTACGGTAAGTCAGGGGTAGGGTATTGATGGATTAGGGTAAAGTATGGGTTGGGTATTGTTGGTTTAGAGTTAGCCAGTGGTATTGTATTATTGGTTTAAAGTTAGACAGGGGTAGGATATTGTTGGGTTAGGATTAGATAGTGGTAGGGTATTGTATAAAAGGCTTTATCTGTTCTCAGTCTGAGGGATAGGTGTTTACAACCCTAAATTGACGTGAACAACGATGACATAGACTGCCTTATGATATTATTTTTAATATTATTTAAAATCATTATATTTTATTATAATAATTTTCCCATTTAGTCCGCTCTTTTGACACGTCTCATGGAATATGTCAATACAAGAACTCTTTCAAACGTGATGATGGCAAGATTCTGTTCTTACCTGTTGCTCTTTCTATTCTCATTAATCTGTCCAGTACGTCTGTAAGAACAGCATAAGCATTTGACATGCTGTATATATAACACATGTACGATTATACTATGGTAAACTAACAAAAAGAAATGCATGATAAAATTATCGAGCGAAAGTTGTATAACGATATTTCCTGCATGCACCTTCAATCAACAACCAATCAATCTAAAGGTTATTTCATACCTAAATACAACAGTATGATAATATCTAAAACTGTTTATCATTTATTGACCAATCTTTTGAGTATTTAAACTTGAATCCGCTTTTTTGAAAAGGACTTTTTCTTAATAACATGCATTTAACAAATCGTATTCAAGGAAGAACTAGCGTCTAATAAATAGTTGCATTCTAGAGTTATCAGGCTTTAATTATAGAAATACTTTAAATTGGTCTGGTCTGATAAATAACTTTAGAATCTTTTGTCCAGTAGGGAATAATATCTTGGACAATTTCGTTAACTGGCCATGTCACTTGAATCATTTAATCATATAAATTACCTGAAGCCAGCCTTGTCCGATTATTTTTTTTTATTCCATCACCAAATTTGATCAGAATGTGTATTATCAAAATATCTTGGTCTGATTTGATAACAAGCCATGTCACCTCAGTCACTACATAGTTATGACCCTTGAACTGGCAAAAATGTCTCTAGAATGTCCATTCTCTACATACAACCACTTATTACAAAACCTGGTGTCTTAAAATAATGACGTGCATTTTTTGTGACAGTTGGCGCTCTTATTAAGTACGTATATTTAAATACTGCTATTTGACAAAGCCTATTTGTTGTTCCTGATAAATATTGTTTTAATCACAATATCTTTTACTAATAACATTTCCTAATAAATATATTTTTAATGATGATATTCTGATATTGTATCCTTTTCATAAATAATCTTTTTCATAAACAACACTTATAAAGGGAAAACTCAACACTTAAGAATTGTTTAAGGATGCTTAAACAGTACAGTGATATGTTTGAATTCTCTAAAAGACTGCAATACAAAAAGACCCACTTTTGAAGAAGAGTTTATTGTGAATCTTTTTATGGTGTCTTCCGTCTGAAAAAAACTAACTCATTTTGAACAGACCCATTCTTTCCTTTCACCTAATTTAAAAGATTTACCTATGTGTCTGAAAACTTACTACCAGACTATAAAGACTCGTTTCTGAGAAATAAAGACTCATTTCTATTGTGAAAGACTCGCTTTTTACTCATTTCAAATGTAAAGGCTCACTATTTGCTTACGTTTGCAATAAGACTCTCTTAAGCCTACCTTTTGTGCATAAAACTTACATTTTCTGCGAAAACATCACTATAAACTTACTTATTTCCACAAAACCCGCTAAAACACACATTTTATAAAAAAAAACCATACCCCCCCGCTTATAAGTGGGTTAAGTGGGTTTAAGCGAGTGTTTGGAAAAGCCCACCTTTCAATACAATATTCATTTTGTTGCAATGCACGTTTTGAAAGATAAAGTATGAACAAGTCCGTACCTCCAATCATGTCCTGTGACCGAGCCTGCTGGTCAGTGTTTTCTGAAAATTAAAGATGATATGTTTAAAATGTAACTTATAAGTGCTATAATTGTTAATGTATAACTAAAACACGTCAATACTATAGTACATCAATAAAAAAAATATTGGAGTGATCAAATTATTGAGCGCTATTAATTTCAACGATATTTCTAGCATGCAGCGCCAATCCTACACAGGATTATGATAATATCTAAGTATTTAATCATTTTCGACGAATTCATTCACTATTTTGACATAATTTCGGGATAAAGCTGTACCAGAGGCATTTGAGGTTGACGATGAAAAGAAAGTCCCCTTACATCCATATTCATTTCGTAGTCGTGCACTCTTTGAAAGATAAAGTATGAACCTTCAATCATGTCATGTGTCCGAGCATGCTGGTAAGTGTTTTCCGAAAATTAAGGAATATGTGTTCAAAATCTACATGCAACTAACAAATGCTATCAAAAGCATTTGAAGTTGACAATGGAAGGCAACTGCTGTATACTGTATATAAAACTCATACACAATAATAGCGTAACAGTATGAAAAGTATTCAATAATTGAATTATAAGTAATACGATACTATTTCCTGCATGCATCGCCAATGAATAACCAATCATTAAAAGGTCATTTAGTGCCAGAAAACAACAGTATGCATATATCTTAAAAAAGTTTATC